>NC_068386.1:3328193-3628193 GCF_023724105.1 Carassius gibelio | reverse complement strand
GTGTTTTGTATGTTTCTGGCTTAAACCTAATCATGAGCTGTCATTTCATGAAATCAATTCATTAGAAACGTTCATCAGTGAACGTGCTTTCTTTTATTGCAGAACATCAAGATTCTGTGGAGGCGTTCATAACACTGCAGTTTTGCTTCATAGAGACACAAACATGTTCTTGTGGGAAGACCACAAATACTCATTTGGGCTTTTCACAATTCAGTTTGTTCATTCTTTTTAGTTTTTCAGTGTTTTACTTTACCCTAGGTTAGTAATTTATGATAGTAGTCAATGAGGTTTCCCACTGTTCATTTGTAAACCCTGGCTTGCTTTCTTATTTGCATATTTATGACTTTAATAACATTGATTTAGGAGTTTACTTCAGATGCTGAACAGTTTTACTCACTGCAGCTATGCAAAGTGCATGAATATTTAATGAAATAAGCAATGCGGTGGTTTATGATTGGTTGTCTGTTGTTAAACTGTATTGTTTCCATGCTGTATATGGATGATTCTTCATTTAATGGAGTTCCTTTGTTTCCAGAAATTATTTTCTTCTTTTACAGAAAAAAAAACATGCATTCTAGTTTTAAAATATAGATTATTACAACAGCTTTAAAGCTGTTTAGTTTTACTGACTCAATTTTATTTAATTAAAGTTTTTAAGTAAGTTTTTTAAGTAATAAATAATTTTTAAGTAATTAAAAATTTTCTGAACATTTTTATAAGAAAAAAATGTGCTTTCAAATTCATTTGTCTTTTTATTTATTTGATGTATTTGCCTTTACCATCATTGAAAAAAAAAAACATTTTCCCAAAAATGTTCATGTTTGGTTCTGATGAAAATGAGAAGTGACAGTGGAGCTCATCTCTAGAATCATTGTGTGTATTTGTAAGATTTTTTGTACCATGAAAATTCAACTGTCAAAGTTTAACAAAGTGCAAAAAGCCCTATTATTATCCTCATATGCCCAGCATAAACACAATAATCAGCTGTTCAATGGATCTGACAGTCAGATCCAATAACTATAATAGTGTGTGTGTTATAAAGTTAAAGCAGGCAGACGTATTCACTCATTTCCTCTCATCAAGCTCTTGCTCTCCTCTGAGAATGAGAGCGCTTTGATTCACAGGCCCACTGGGCTGCTGTGGCATCTGTAAACCTGTAAATGTCAGCAGTTATTTAGACACATGCGCTACTCTCCGCCGCCTGCATCGACTACCTGCCACTTGTGAGGAATTAGGAGGCGGCAATTATGTGAAGTGTTTCATCTTAATCAATATTAGAACAAGTTTAAGCGACTGGAGATAACAGCATTAGTTTGAGATTTGAGAAAATGAGCACTTGACCTGCCTTGAACAAAGAATACGAGCAAGAAAAAAAAAAACATGGAGGAAGAGACGTTTCCGTATGCATTTAACGGCTTATGGAAAATCATTTTTAATTTCAGTACATTTTGAAGTTTTCAGTTGTACTTTTGAACATTTTATTCATCAAATTTTCCTGAAAAACATATTGCACGTTCCAAAATAATATTAAGCAGCATAACATTTTCTACCCTTAATAATAATAGTCATATCAGAATGATTTCTGAAGGATCATGTGACACTGAAGACTGGAGGAATGATGCTGGAAAATAAGCTTTGGACCACAGAAATAAATGACATTTTCAATTATAGAGAATGGTTATTTTAAATAGTAATAATAATTACCAAATAATAAAATAGTAATAATTTTTTATCAAGTAAATGCAACCTTGGTGACTTCTTATACAACATGAATGAAATAAAAAAAAAAGCTTTCCGATGCATAGTGTATTTAGTTATTTATAATTTTTTTTCTTGGACTTTACTTTGATTTTACTGTAGCTGAAGTCTTCTCCTGAGTTGACGTCTTAAACACTTCCAGTGTGGAGAACCTCAAGCTGTGGTGACGTGACAGGACGCAGGACGCTCTAGTGTAGACACGTGTCAGACCTAATGCATGTCTTCACACTCTTGCAGGAGGTTCCAGCTGTCCGAACACCAGCGCCCTGCAGGAGGTGCGGAACTGTAATGAGCATCCTTGCATTGTGTATCACTGGCAAACGGGCCCGTGGGGACAGTGTGTGGAGGACACCACAACATCCACCCTAAATTCCTCCTCCGGCACAGAAAAATCCCCTTGCACCATGGGTGTGCAAACGCGGAAGGTCATCTGCGTAAAAGTCAACGTTGGGCAGGTTCCGCCCAAAAAGTAAGTCTACATGCAAGAATAAATTAATGTTTTCT
Organism: Carassius gibelio; assembly: GCF_023724105.1. Lineage (NCBI taxonomy): Eukaryota > Metazoa > Chordata > Actinopteri > Cypriniformes > Cyprinidae > Carassius > Carassius gibelio. The sequence goes on along the minus strand of NC_068386.1, from coordinate 3,625,931 downwards.
CTTCTCTGAAGAATTCTGTATGTATATGAATATTGTATGTAAATGACCTCCTATATGATTGGCCAGCCTATTTGCGTGTAAATTAGTAATGATCTTACCGGGTGTGGATTTGCTGTTTAGTCCAATATAATTGGCATTGCACCATCCTTCAACAACTTCCTTTTTGCAGTTGTTGTTAATTGAAATTCCAAGTTTCAGATCACTGAACAGCTGTTGATATGTTAACTTGGGCAGTCATAAATATAGATGTGCTCATGCTTGAAGCTCCATAATATGGCAGAGCACCTATTTTGTCTCCTTTAGATTGTCAAAACTACATAAGAAATAAAATGTTAAATTATATATATAAAATAAAGTCTACATGTAAAAAGTATGCATATATATATATATAGCATACTTGCTATACTGTACTTACTGTACAGTAAACTACTATACATGTGCGATCAAATACTGTACACTTACACCAGATGATGTTATTACATTATAAATTGTACTTTGTGGATGTTGGCCAAGACCCCCTGTGGAACTCTGGGGTTTAACAATTTAGCTTAAATAACTTCATAGTTATAAATAAATTTGAATCAGCTCAAACTTCAGATGCATCAAATGCATGTACAGTAAAAATAATAATGCAAATGGTGCTTAATGAATTTGAAACCCGTTTTAAACCCACACGTTTTGTGCTGTAAATGGTTTAACAATTTACTGTATTATTTATTTAACTTTTTAGGTTTTAATTGTTTTGTTTTTTTAATCTAATTTATTTTGATCAATCTAATGCATTTTAATAATTTTTAATTAAAGGCAGTGCAATACAATAATATTCAGTACCATATAACTGTACTGCATTTTTTCTGCATTACAGTAATGAAAATGCAGGTTTTTATTTATTTATTTATTTATTGCATTACGACAATGGGATGCTTATTTGTCACATTGCAAAAATTTTTTACAAATTGGTCCTAAAATAGTCTTTATTCATCCTTATACAAAATATAATTTGTACTTTTGTAGTTTGCGGCAGAATTAATGACATGAATGTAATCTTACTGTTTTGCCATGTCATGTCACAATATTACCATGTGTTATGATGATGTTATTACATATGGCATGAATCGTACCTCAACTCAAGTGTCTCGATTAGTGGTGATGGAGAATTGTTCAGAAGAAGATGGATTGCTTGTGTTGTGTGGCAGATTGTAATTGCTCTACAGATGTCTGCATGCTCACAAACTCTATCATTCCACTGCAGGCAAGCTGCTGAAAGCCCAATAAAGATGGAGTCACAAAAAGGCTAATTAGCACAGTCATTTTTAGACTGCCTAATTTACTATTGATGGTAATAGTGGTAATTAAGAGGGTTTGATTCGTTAATGTATTTTAATCACCACTAGATGAGGGACCTCCTGAGTCTTAGCGCAAACAAACCCCCTAAAAATACATCATTGATCCACTTAGACGTTGTCCTCCTGACAATCCTTTGTGGAAACAACAGCATATGTTTTTTTTTTTTTTTTTGGCACAGACAAATTGAGGCTTCGCTATCATATTGGATTTTCCACTCGCTTTTTACCATTTCAAGGAGCAGACAGTTGTGTTTTAGTCTAGACGGCGTAGGTTGCGAAAGTGCAGTTAGATTAATGGTCATATTTTAGGATTACAAAATAAAGAAATAATTTTCAAACATTCCAGTCATTTTTTAATGTTCAAAATGCTGTATATATATATATATATATATATATATATATATATATATATATATATATATATATATATATATATATATATATATATATATATATATATATATATATATATATATAAAACTCTGTCCTACTTCTGTATTGTATGAAAGCCCTTTTCCTTTTCTGCAACTTTGTATTTTGCAATTTTAATTTTTTTCTGAACATTTTGAGTTATAAACTCTTTAAAAATTGCAAGATTTAAATATGTAATTCTATAATAATAATAATAATAATAATAATAATAATAATAATAATAATTCATAAATCTAGTTGCAAGATATAAACTTAGAATTCTTTAAATTCTTGACATTTTCCCCCCTCAGGATTCTGAGTTTACATATCACAATTCTTTTTTTTTCGACCACAAAATGAAAAATAAAAAAGGTAATTAATAGTTTTTATTTAACAATTCTGACATTTTTATATAGCAACTGCAAGTTTATATCTTACAATTCTGCCTTTATATCACACATTTTTTCTCAGAATTTTTATTTTAGAAGTTCAATTTTTATATCTAAAAATTCTGAATGTATATCTCGCAATCAGATTTTTTAGCTACCACCATGAAATAAAAACATAATTTTCTTTGTTCCTGTAATTGTGAGTTTAAATTTAAATTCTGCATTAATATCTTGCATTTCTGACTTTTATAAAAAATCCAAAATCTGAGAATTTAATTCTGCAAAATATGTCAAGAATAAAGTCAGAATTGTGAGACATGAACTCATGAGGGGGAAATTTGAAATAATAGTTGTTTAAAAGCAATTATCTATTTAATTTTTTTGATCCTGGAGCGGACACAAGCTTTTGTGAAGTATTTTGGAAGTTGATTGGATTGTGAAAAATCTGCATTATACTGGATACCAGAATGTTATCATGTGGTTGAACACGGGGTCGTAACTCTAGAGATTCTGATTCCGTGGAGTTGCTACATTTTGATGAATGAATACAATGACAATCATGTCTACTCTATGGAATAGTGTGTGATGCATGAACCGTAAGATCAGAGATGTGTATAGAAAACTAAAGTGGTGAATTTAGACTTCATTTATAAGCAGTCATCACTCCCAAAATGTTGTATTGTTTATGTGGCTTCAGAGGCATTTGATGTGACCCAAAACAAAATCAAAATTCACATCCTCTCTCAGACATGCATTTCATCTTGAATATCTGATCTAGGCCTGCTCACAGTAAATCATAAATCTTGTGTTTGCCAGGGTCTGTGTCTTACGCAGGTTTTCCTGCCCTGAGCCACTTTGTGTCACTCACAGAATCAGACTGAGAGGAAACTCACAATCACACAGACAGCCAGAGCCTGGATGTGCCTCACAGTACCAGACAACTGCTGCTGCCCTTCATGTTTTATCTCTAGCTCTGACAGCTTTGAGAAGCTAGTTGTTTTTAAGGATGCTTTTACAGACAATATAGTGAATAAAGAGCATGAAACAAATGTCAAGGGCATGTGCACTGCCACTCTGTCACAACAGAGACACGTACAAGAAGGAGAAGATGCAATAGCACTCAATAATTACTCATGCAAGGTTCTCACACACTATTCGACAGACAGACTCTCGGCAGCAAGATGAGATGTTGCATTTTTATAAAATTGCATTTCATTTGTTTTTATTGTCATCTAAAACTAAAACCTATTCTTCAGTAGAAAGGGGAAGTAGAATTAAATATGAAAAATAGATGAAAAACAAAAATGATGAATGCTGCCTTGGCTAACTGAAAAAAATAAATGTACTGCATGCTGAACTAAAACGGAAATAAATAAAAAACATTATATTTGAAAAAACAAGCACATAAAAATGACCTTAAATTAAAACAGAAATTATAAATATAAAACCTAGCTCAGAATTTTAATAGTTATATTTATGTATAATAATAATATAAAATTATACTAAAATAACACTAATGAACAGTATTAAGTATTAACTGCTTGCTCTTGAAAAATATTTGAGCTGAATATGATAAATGCTATACCTTCATTGTCAAATATTACTACTGATTTGACATGTGGCACCAGGTTTGAATATTTTATCTTTCTCCATTTAAGCAGACAGGAGCTGTTCTTGCATGACTTGTTTCCAATGGATGTTTTATTCTGTCCACACTGCTTATCAGGTCAAAAAAAAGTTGTACTTTAAAGTAATATCCTATTAGGAGTGATTTAACAATGCGCAAAGAGCATTACAATAGCATTTCCAGAAACTCTAATGAGCTACTTCAGTAAAACCTGTAAGAAACGTGATCCCTAAATTCACACTGCTAGTTATGACAGCTAATCCTAATTGAAAAATAATGACTACTTAGAGAGGGCAAGGGAACGATTCATTTGTTCTTCCTCATGGTTAAATGTATGATTTAATGACGCTGTTGGAACATTACCAAGCATTATTCCTTTTTAATCCTTTCTGTTCATGACAATAATTATTATTATTAATTTTTTTATTAGTCATTTCCTTATGTGATATTGCAGTGTTTTGCACTCTCAACCAGTTGTAGCAGGTTAGGCATTAAATAGTTGAGCCAGTACCTGTCTTGAAATGTTGCTAATGCGCTGTCAGAAATTTACCCAATCTCCAGGAGAGCCCTGCGCACACAAACCGGATTTGTTTCTCTGGAAGGATTTACTGCTTCTGTTATTGGTATTATGAATGAATCAGCCCTACGTATCTGTTGCTTTATTATATTGTAGCAGATTTTCAACCCTCATGAAACATGGAGCACACGGTGACTTGCATCCCATCGTGCCGGAGCCCAGAGGATTTGATCAAAGATCTGCCTTCTGCTGGACTGCTGCATCCCTCTTTATCTTTATCCAGGGGAATTCAACTGAGTTGGAGCGGTGCTTAAAATACAGAGTGGATTAAACCCACCCCTGATCTTATATTGAGGAGCTGTAGCAGTGATAAAACAAGAGTATTACCCAGTGACCGACTACTGTAACAGGATGTGAGGCCTTATCTGCCTCGTCCGGCCGGTTCATGATGCAACCGTGGAGCAGGGAAAATACAACTGGAAAAAAAGAAGCATTGTTATGATACAGATGCTGCTGAGCCATGTCCTGCAAGGATTCTGATGTAATGCATTGTGCAGTTGGGCTGGGCATTATAGCTTTAATGACTTAAAGGGAAAGTTCACAAAAAATGAACACCATTAACATTAATATTTTATAACTGAATAACACAAGACAGGTCAAAAATAATGAGGAAGACCATCAGTTTTTTGCAGGGTCATCAAAAAGAACAGTAAATAAATAATTTATATATATATATATATATATATATATATATATATATATATATATATATATATATATATATATATATATATATATATATGTGTGTGTGTGTATATGTAGGGATCAGGAGCATTTGTGAAATTTGTGAAGGAGATGTATTTTAGCAACATTTAGTGTTGCTAATACAAGACATTTACTTTTTATCTGTTTAATTCCAATTTACTTGGTCTTGGAAAGGTCTTAGACTTTAAAACATGAATAAATGCCACATGGACACTAAAACAGAGAGTTGATTTGATGCACTGAAGTGGACAGATTGACAGATTCATTTATTTTGTTAACCACTGAATGTAATGCTTTACAGAAAAAGCTGTTATTGAATGATGGCGCAGTTAAAAACTATACTGGATGTGTGCAACACAACCCTCATACTCATTTCATGTGAGGATAGTGTTTCTCTATCAGTTAAGTCTTACAGACAGGCCCAAGCGCAGCGGTAATGGCCTGTTTTATTTGAAGGTCAGAGAGGAAGAGCAGTGAAATGGTGTGAAAACTTTGACTAAAACTATCTGTGCTACTCAGAGGAAAAATACAATTCTAGAAAACATCCATTGGAAGAGCAACACAGGGCTTTCTTTATCCACCTGCTTCCTGTGATCAAAACAAACATCCATCACACTTTCTTGCGTTGAGTGTCCCGGTGATCTTTCAGTGTATCTGGTGTTTTAGATGTCCTGAAGCCCCTCGGCCAGAGTCTGTACGACCCTGTCTGCTGCCCTGCAAGAGAGACTGTATCGTCACACCCTTCAGTGAATGGACAGAGTGTCCCGCATCCTGTGAAACGGGTACACCACATTTGTTTATCTGTCCATCCATCCATCCAAAGTATTTAACCATAAAAACCCTGACTGCACCAGCAGAAATTAAGTATTATGCACTATACGATGCAGTATAATACATCATGACATGAACTGGGTATTTGAAATGACAGGTGCAACTGGGCAGAAGAATAAACAGTTTCGCTATCGAATGATCATCCAGATGTCAGCTAATGGAGGTCAGGAGTGTCCAGATGTCCTCTATGAAGAGAAAGACTGTGCGACTCCATCTGTCTGTCCGGGATACAGGTACACCTTCACTCATCAGTGCTGGATTTCACATTTATTGACATTCAGTATAGTTTTTTTTTTTGGTAAAACTGACCTTCTCAAGTAAATAAACATATGTACACTTACAGGAAAATATGCTCAAATACTTCGTTCAAAACCTGTATTTTTTTTTTTCTCTTGTAGATAAATGGTTAATCCTGATGAAATAGTGAATTTAAGTTTAAAAAAAAAAAACATCTGATTGTGGGCAGCTTACTTCAAATGAGTTAATTTTCCAAGACAGTGGGTTTCCTGATATTTTTTTTTAAGTTAAGGCAGCTAATTAGGATTTCCAGTGCACTAACTGATCAGCCTCTACCGATAATTAAAATGATATCACTTTGAAATTGCAGGTGGAAGATGCACAAGTGGCGTAAATGTCAGCTGGTCCCATGGAGCATCCGCAGATACAGTAAAGGAGCTCAGGAGAACTGTGGAGCTGGAGTCCAAACTAGAGGTACGTCGACTGTCATGTACATCATGATTCTCCTTTCACCTTCTTACACACTCATATTCAATAAACACACAGTATTCATGCATGACAACCTGAGTCTTATTCACTAACCACCCTCAATGGAGAATTACTGCGTGCAAAAAGCATTCAAAACAAAATTTGTGCAGATTTGCATAATTCCTTTAATCGGATACTAAAGCAGCTCGGGTGTGCATAAGTTATTCTTAGTGATTTCCCAGTGTCCAAATACTGTTTCTGTATCTGTGAAACCTTATGGAATAGTCATAAATGTGGTAAAATATCTGATCTAAAATCTAATCTCCTCTTGAATGTGTGAATTGCTTGCTCTCATTTGCATTCTGCGTTATTCCTCAGAGCCTGTCACTTTCAAAAATCTATTATTATTTTAACTTTTCCAGTTGAAGTCAGTGAAGTGTTTTCATAATTGTTTTATCCACAGTTGTTTTAGGTGTTCTTTTAGACATTCCTGTCACTGGTGAGGCAGTGGAAGACTTTATTATGTATTCTCCTGGTATAGATATTGGTCTGACAATGGTTTCCATCACACTATTACATTTGCCCTTCAGTGCATGTCAGGAGCAGAAGCAATCCTTCAAATCTCTGTCGACAGTACAGAAGAGCTTGTTGTGTTGGCGTCATCACTGTATTGAACTCTATAGTGGTATTTATTTTTTTGTATATTGTTTTATTTTTTATTTTACATAAATGTACATAATGTGTCAAATAATTGTACATTTGATCATTTTTAAAAGTCAATTTAAAAAAAGGAGTTTTAAATAATTGTAATATATATATATATATATATATATATATATATATATATATATATATATATATATATATATATATATATATATATATATATAATCTTTACTATATATTATAAATTCTACAGCGAATATAAATAGTTGTTAGTAATGTTTTGGTATATAATATTTAAGATATGGATATATTTTGTTTTATTATAAGTATATAAGTAAGTATAATTACACACTTAAGCAATAATGTGTTTTTATTTTGTTGTATATTTTAATTTTACATATGTTTACATAATGTGTTAAATAATTTTAGATATTTGACATAATTTTAAATAGTAATTAAAATGTATAAAATTAAATCGTAATTTTTACACCTATGTAATATTTTAGATATTGTCTTATTGGACATTAATAAGCATAATTACATAAAGTATTTACAAATTAAAAATATATTTTTTTTTAATCATTGTAATTCTCTCACACACACACACACACACACACACACACACACACAAATATGTCTAGCAGCACACATTCTTTTAAAGAATTTTAATGCATATATATAGCATTTTATATTCTATATGTGTGTGTGTGTGCGTGTGTGTGTGTGTGTGTGTGTGGTTTAAAGTTATGTTTTGCCATCTAATATTTAAGATATGGCCAGATATTGTTTTATTGGAATTACATGTTTTTATTATTTTTATTATTGTCATCAACATCTGAAAAAAATGGATTATATAAAAACGACAAAAATGTAATGCAGGATTTAAACAGGTTTCTGATCAAAGGGAACAGCATGATTCTCTCTCTCTCTCTCTCTCTCTCTCTCTCTCGCTCGTCATTTCTATAAATAAGCATCTTCTGTTCACCTGCACCTTTTCTCTGATGTCTGGTGCTGTGGCACATCCTCTCTGTAATCAGCAGGAGTCTCAGCGCTGTGTTTGTGTGTGTGATCTGCAGCTATCTCGTGTAGGCAGCTGGATGGTACGGTGGCTGATGTGGTTCAGTGTCTGAAGTTTGCCAGCAGCATGCCGGTTACGAGCCAGCCCTGCACGTTACTATGCCGAGACGACTGCCAGCTCTCCAACTGGTCCAAGTTCTCTCCTTGCACCTCAGACTGCGTAGGGGTCCGTTCACGGAGGAGAGCTCTCGTGGGTAATTAGGACATATACATCATTTAGACTGTGGTCTGAACTCAGAAGGTTGCTGGTTCCATCCCAGAATGGAGTGAGGTATTTGCATTGGTCTGCCTGAAGCAGCACAGCATGTTATTGCCTCGTATCATATCCAAAAATGATGGTAATATTATTATATTTTTATGTAAGTATTAGTCCAGCCAGTCGTGCATCTGCAAGACACGGCGAGTCTGACGCAGGCGTGAGGTTTAGAGTAATGACTCATTCATTAGTAAGTTTAATTAGTGCCATAATCAAAGCTTACTTCCTCTGATTACAGGAAGAAGTAAGAAGAAGGATAAGTGTAAGAACGGCCAGATGTACCCGCTGAGCGAGACCCAGTACTGCCCCTGTGACAAGTACAACGCCCAGCCGGTGGGAAACTGGTCTGACTGCATCCTGCCCGAGGGCCGCGTGGAGAGCGCCGTGGGCATGAGGGTCCAGGGAGACGTTAAAGAGTGCGGACAGGGCTACCGATACCAGGCCATGGTGTGCTACGACCAGGACAACAGGCTCGTGGAGACTTCACGCTGTAACAGTCACGGTAAGATCATCATGTGACTCTGACCGTAGAGCTGACATAATTATAATTAGCTGGCAGTGCTTAGAAACCTTCCTGGACTGCACTGAACCTCATTCATATTAATAAGCCAAGCCAAGCCATGGTATAATTTCCCATCCCGTGAATTTTGACGGTTAAGCTGTTTTTGGCTGCACAGACATACTAAGCCTCTTCCCCTCTTAGATTTTTTAGCCAAGTAGATTCTTAAAAAGCAGGTTGAAAAATCTTGGTAATATATGCATTTTAAATATAGTTTTTTAAAATGTATATGAAAAATAAAAAGTCATTTTCATTTTATTATTTATTATTATTATTATTACAGACAGTCTTAATATATAATATAATATATTTTCAACATGAAATAAATACTTTTAATTTTTTTTCAAATGTATTATTTAAATATAGTATTTAATGTTTTATTTAAAGCTGATAATGTAACTGCATGTAGGAATTAAAACTGGAGCTTCATAAATAATTATTTAATTAAATTTTTGTTTTATACTGAAATTTCAGTCATTCACAATTCAATTTTAAAATCCAAATTACAGATTATTCTGGCTCTGAAGCGTGACATTTAAGGACAGATAAATCACTGTTTGATCTCTGTTAGTAATTCTTCTCTGTCTTCTGCTTCCTCTCTCTCGTGACCTTTCCTCAACTCTGTCTTTAGTTAATCTCCTCTCTCTGTTCATCAATCTTTTGCTGCATTGCTCACTTAATCTTGTTATTTGGATGACGAGTGGACTGGTACGAGTGCCAGGCGATGCTCGGTTGACTTTGTCCTCTGCCCGAGTGGCTGTTGCTCCCTGCTGATCCGCAGGTATAAATCCCCGGTTCTCATTAGAGACCACATGCTGTCCTGGGACCGGCCTCATCAGAGCTGACATTATCTGACAGATACTCTCTCTTGTACAGCACACATCCATGCAGGCTTAGGAATCGAGAACAGGTTCTTATTCAGCCCAAATACATTTAAAAAAAAAATTATATATACATATATAACATTTTTTTAGTATTCATATTTATGATATAAATGTTTTTTACTTTATAAATCTTTATATTTATCATTTGTTTTATTTTTTAACTTATTTAAATGTATCTATTTATTTATATTTATCCTTTACAATATAATTTAAATTATTTATTAATAAAAAAATTATGTATATATTATTCACTGTATTTATAAAGGATGAATGTTAATAAATATCTAAATATTATTATATGAAAAAAAGGCTATATAAAACACTTGCCAGGTAACTAGTCACTGTTAGTTGGAAATGCAACATAAATATATGTTTTAATTTGAACTGCAACAATGACCGTCTGACCCTAACACAAGAAAAGGTTTATTTTTAAGACATAAATTGCAACAGAATCTCTTTACTAGATGAGTTAGATGATACTATGAGCTACTGTATGTTAATAGTAACGCTTGACTGGGCACGCATCAGTAATGAATACTAATAAGAATGAGGATTTGATGTTATTCAGGCTGATCAACACATGAGAGTTGTCACATGAAAATGAAGTAAGAGTTGCAATGAGAAATGTGATTAGGCTTAAAATAAACTTGGCAAAAGGCTGAGATGTTTTGTTACTTCCTCTATTTTATTTTCAAGGAGTTCTCCTCAACTCGACAATTGATTGAAGTCAAATAATTTTCCAGACTACAATAGAAATCTCACTCGTAATCTGATCTATACTTCCGTCACCGGCATCACGAATGCCCTCCCGGGGACGTTCACATGAAATCACACGGAGAGATGAAGTTTCACCAGCCTCTCCTGACGCTCTTCAGAGTGATGATGTCATCAGCAAATCCCTCATCATCTTCCTTTATCTTTTTTCCCCTCAATCTCATTACTCTCTCTGTCAAAAGCTTGGTTCCAGTGAGCTGCCTACGTAGGCTGCATTTTAAGCTATCACCAAAGGCAGCCAAGCATATATCTTTCACAGAAAAGACAATTCTATAATACCTTAAGACAACCTTGATGGAAAAAAAAAATCCAAGATGTGGATCATACAATTAAGTGTTCATTCTAAATATAGTGAAGCAATTTCGCAAAACACTGCACAAGTATTGATAAAGAGAATGAAGATAATTCTGTGTTTTCATGCTAATTAGAATAGCTAGTCATGTATAACGTTTCACTTACTGTATGACGTTCCATCTCGGTTAAGATGCTGTCTTAGAAGGAAGCTCACAGGGTTTTGGAACGAAGCCATTCTCTCTCTCTCTCTCTCTCTCTCTCTCTCTCGCTCGCTCGCTCTCTCGCTGGGTTAATCACTAGATTTCCTCTTAACAGAAATGCTGCCTTAGGCTACAAAGTCAATCATTAAATACTCTTATTTCTCTATTTTTCCTTCTCTAAACGCTTGTTTATTTCTACATTTTGACGTTTAATTTGAAGGCAGCACTTGTATATAGCAGTAAGTGTGAGTGTCCTGTTTACTCGCATTTACTTCTGATTGTACATAGCTTTGGGGTCAGTTAAGTTTTTATTTTGCTCTTTATATTTAAAATATCATTTTATGTTTTTGTAAAATAAACGGTAAAAGTCTTTTAAAAAATCAGCATATTAAAATGATTTCTGGAGGAACGTGTGATACTGAAGACTGGAGTAATGATGCTGAAAATTCAGCTTTGACTCGCAGGAATAAATTACATTTTAAAACAAATTCAACTACAAAATATCTATTTTAAATAATAATAATATTTCACGATTTTATCATTTTTTTACAGTTCAAATAAATGCAGCCTTGGTGAGCATAAGAAAATGAATATGAATGAAATGTTAACATGTTTTGAACATGAATGTTTAATGCTGTTTGCAAGCTTCAAAGACTGGTGTGTCTCATAGGTTTCTGATGTTCACACAGTTTGCTCTTCAGAGCCTGATTCAAAAGACTAGATCACCGGAAAATGAACATAAATTCATTTACTCACCCTCATGGCTAATTCTTTACTGTCAAACCCAAACACTTTCAGTACAATGAAAGCATAGAGCATGGTTAGTTATTTATCTGAACTGAACCAACACTGAACTTACTTGAGTTACAGTAAATTATGACACTACAGTCTTTTAGAGCTGCTTTACAGCAGAATCTGTGTAATTGAGTTGCATCATTGATTCTGCTCTACTGTGAAGCTGCTTCAACTCAATCTGTTTTGTATAAAGTACTACAGAAATAAAGGTGACTTGACTTGACATAAAACTAGTCCATACTGTATGGCTTGTGTACTATATTTCAAGTGAACAGGAACAGTTTTTTTTTGTTTTGTTTTTTTGTAGAATTTAAACTATTCCCTCATGCTTTCAGAGTAAGAAACTGTGCAACTAACTCATTTTTCTCTGATGACTCGCTCTTCAGGGGTCAGAACATTTCAGATTTGATGTGGATGTATTGAAGGAATGAGGTCACTATGGGCACAGAAGAGTAACACGAGATTTGCCGTGTTTGGTGAAGGCCAGTGGCTGACCATTTGACCCAACACCACGGGCTCTGTCCCTATAACCAGATCAGAGGTGGCAGGGCCACTGTAGGGACAGAAGCCGTTGTGTGTTGGGTCAGATGGTCAGTGCATGGCCAACAGGGCTTGTTTTCTTGACCTGGAGGGAGTTTACTCTGTTAGCAGTGTAACAGGCCTGCCATGTCTTAACACTGAGGGGCCGAGGGGATTGGAGAGCTGTTTTATACAGATGCATTGTGACTGTGCAGGGTATTTTGGGCCGCTGCAGTATCTCTTTCCTCTGGCCCATCATGGCCATGTCAGATCCTGATTTATCTTTCGGGCATGCCTCCACGAGGGAAAAGAGGCTGTGAAATTCACCCTAGACATCACTGATTAATTGTGTTGATTTTTCGATCAGAAGCCCCTCTAGGTACATGTTTCATAGCTTGTGTTCGAATTGTTTGTTAGTAGCACAAGATGTGCCAAGTTCTGAATGTTCTTTTTTCTAGTATATACTGTAGCTAAATTAGGACTAAGGATGAATCTCACAAACCTGTCCAGAATATGTCTGGGTTATTCTTTCAAAGAAAGAAATAAGAAGTTATAAAATGTATAAAAAGCTGATAGCTATTTTAGGGCTTTTAGGTTCTAAAATGTTTTGCCTTGACATCATTTTAGTTTTAAAAGGTTTAATTTAATCCATAATTAAAATGTACAGAACTATTTAAATAACTTTTATTAAATTTTATTAATTCATTTTAACATGTTATTAATATTTCAAAATTGTATTTGATGTATTAATTATACATTTTATTAAATTTAATTATTTCAATAATATTTGTAACAAATAAAAAATGTGTTTCTTTTTTATTATTTTTGGCATTTTTATTTCCAGTAACAAAAGTGAAAAACAAATATTTTTTTTATTTTATTATATATAATTTTATAATTTATAAATACATTTTTATTATAGTTTTAGAATATACATTTTCAAGAAAATAATGCAAATAAATAAATTAATAAATTAATCTTCGTGATCCTAATAAAGCTTAAATTTCTCTGTATGTGTGTGTGTGTGTGTGTTTACAGTGCTGTATGTACTGTATATGATTTTAGACTAAGCATTTTCTTTTGTTATTTTGTGAGATTGATTTCTTAAATAACATCTAGTCTCCTCGTTAAACTGTTCTGATGCATGATACTCATGTTGTCATTAGCGCTGTAACTAAAAGAAATAAAACTGGCCAGTTAGCTGAAAACAGTCAGTCTGTATCAAAACAAGCTGTGTGAAGCAATCAAAACCAGAGGAGCAAAATTACATTATTATACTTGTATATGCATGCAAATGTGTGACTGTATAACAATACAGCATGGTTAGAGGTTCAGTACAATATTAAAGAAACAAATGTTCATTTCAACATTATTTTATTAGACACAGAATTGAAAAAAGATTCAGCACTTGTATGCTGTCATGTAAGCTGGTGAACATATGTTTGACATCACAGTTGTTTTAATTGTGTGCACAGTGCTTGTGAATGCTTCTAGAACCATCCATTTTATAATGCATTATTTACCACAGTATTTTGGAAGCAAAGATTTCTACATTTGAGCCAAGTGTTGGCCGCTCTTGAAAGGCTGCTGTGAAGAATATGCTGTTCAGAGACAACATTGTGTGTGTGTGTGTGTGTACAGTATGTGTGCGTGTGTGTGTGTGTGTGTGTGTGTGTGTGTGTGTGTGTGTGTGTTTGGCCTGCAGTATGAGAGGCAGATCCTCTTGAGCCAAATGAGTAGGAAGTACACATGGCTTGAGCAAGCAGTGGTAATACAATTCAGCATTAGCTGCTAAAGCATATCCCATTCTCTGACCCTGCAGTCAACTCTCCACACGAGTACTGCAGCTCCAAACATGCCTATTTATACCAATTGCATATACAGTTTTTATGCACCTCATAATGTTCTCTGCAAGGTACAAACTTGCTTTTAATTTTTAATTAAGATTAAAAACACTTCAAAGCAGCATGTTTTATCAGTAAGTCTGTTAAATCTATCATTACCCTGCAGAAGACCCAGCTAAATCTAATGCTAGTTTGTTTCGCATGGTTTCTGGATGTTTATTTACAGTCATTGGTGTGTTCCATTCGACCGTAAGTGGACTGCAAAGTGGACTTCAATTTAAGTGAGATTCCATTCCGAAGGGAGCCGACATGTTCAGTTCAAAGACCACTGAGAACGGCATAGGGAATAAGGGAACACAGGAAGTGGACAGGGAAAATCAGTCATTGCGCACCGTGTCACCAGTCAGTTAACAATGGAGAAGAGCATTTTAAAGAACATTTAATGAAGGGTTGAAATAAATGTAGTTATTATACAAATTAGAGTATTTATGAATGGTTATGGCAATGAATGTTACATTTGCAAGTTGTATTATATGAATAGGTGAAAATAAGTAAAACCAGGGAGAAAGAGCTGAGGCGCTGTAATTTTTCATTTTACTTTATACACTTTACTTCAGGAGAGTTAACTTTGACGCTGCTTTTTTTGGAAAGAAAGCACACGAGATGAGACCACAACTGTTAACAGTCTAAAAATATACATTTTGACTGTATTTATTAGATGCATACATTTGAGCCAAATGAGCGATTATTGTCAGTGAAGTCCACTTCAATGGAAATCCCGTGCTTAGGGAGTAGGGAGAAGTGAACACTGCATAGGGACCCTGTCAATTGGAAAGAACCTCATCACTTGCTTTGTTTCTAGTTGAATCAGCCGTTTTGAATGAATCATTTCAGTAAATGATTCAATGATCCATTCATAAAGACTGTCACTAGCTTTGTTTCTAAATGAATCAGGTGTTTTGAATGAATCATTTGAGTAAATGATTCAATGATCCATTCACAAAGACCGTCACTAGCTTTGTTTAATGAATCAGGTGTTTTGAATTAATCGTTTGAGTAAATGATTCAATGATCCATTCATAAAGACTGTCACTAGCTTTGTTTCTAAATGAATCAGGTGTTTTGATTGAATCATTTGAGTAAATGATTCAATGATCCATTCACAAAGACCGTCACTAGCTTTGTTTCTAAATGAATAAGGAGTTTTGAATGAATCGTTTGAGTAAATGATACAATGATCCATTCATAAAGACTGTCACTAGCTTTGTTTCTAAATGAATCAGGTGTTTTGAATGAATCATTTGAGTAAATGATTCAATGATCCATTCACAAAGACCGTCACTAGCTTTGTTGCTAAATGAATAAGGAGTTTTGAATGAATCATTTGAGTAAATGATTCAATGATCCATTCAAAAAGACTGTCACTAGCTTTGTTTAATGAATCAGGTGTTTTGAATGAATCATTTGAGTAAATGATTCAATGATCCATTCACAAAGACCGTCACTAGCTTTGTTTAATGAATCAGGTGTTTTGAATTAATCGTTTGAGTAAATGATTCAATGATCCATTCATAAAGACTGTCGCTAGCTTTGTTTCTAAATGAATCAGGTGTTTTGAATGAATCATTTGAGTAAATGATTCAATGATCCATTCACAAAGACCGTCACTAGCTTTGTTGCTAAATGAATAAGGAGTTTTGAATGAATCATTTGAGTAAATGATTCAATGATCCATTCAAAAAGACTGTCACTAGCTTTGTTTAATGAATCAGGTGTTTTGAATGAATCATTTGAGTAAATGATTCAATGATCCATTCACAAAGACCGTCACTAGCTTTGTTTCTAAATGAATCAGGTGTTTTGATTGAATCATTTGAGTAAATGATTCAATGATCCATTCACAAAGACCGTCACTAGCTTTGTTTCTAAATGAATAAGGAGTTTTGAATGAATCGTTTGAGTAAATGATACAATGATCCATTCATAAAGACTGTCACTAGCTTTGTTTAATGAATCAGGTGTTTTGAATGAAGCGTTTGAATAAATGTTTCAATGATTCACTCGTTAAGGCAAGGGCTTTATGCCACCTCCTGTCGGTTTTAGTTTCATATTTATTTATCCTTGACAGGCCTAAACCAGCAAAGGAAGCATAAAAACACACTCAGCAAAATATCATTAAATTATCGCCATAAAAAAATCCAAAATAAATATAAAGATATAATTTTTTTTTGTCAATATTGCACACCTCTAAGCCTAACTGACCACTTGAACAGTAAGAGACCAATTGACCAACTGCAGTTTTAGTATTTATGTTCCCATTTTCACATTTTGACCACCCATACTGTTTTTTCAGGGTATATAGAGGAGGCCTGCATCATCCCCTGTCCGTCTGATTGTAAACTCAGTGAATGGTCCAACTGGTCGCGCTGCAGTAAATCCTGTGGCAGTGGGGTCAAAGTTCGCTCAAAATGGCTCAGAGAAAAGCCTTACAATGGAGGAAGACCCTGTCCAAAACTGGATCACCTTAACCAGGTAAACATCATGCTTTCATATGCATGGAGCAATCAGTTTAGAAGGTATTAAATATTAAATGGCATTGTTTCATAAAGTTATACTGTATCCATGACATGAAGGCGCAGGGGTTTCAGGTAAATACATTTGCTAAAAACAAAGATTTCTAAAAGTATTAGATGTTAAGTTACATTGTTATAGTCCTTGACATAAAGCAGCAGGGGTTTCAGATAAAAAAAAAATAGCTTTATAAAATATTAAAAGAAAATAATTTTGAAGGTATTAGATCTTAATGTACATTGTTTTATATCTTACACATTGAGTACCTTTTATATTTTACTACCTTGAGTAGATACTAACTGAAGTGGAACCTACAATATAGATTTGCATTATGATTTTGGATAACAAACATTGAATATACCAGTGTTATTATAGTTAACTAAAGCTAAAACCATAAAAAAAATTGCTACTTGAAATAAATAGTTTTAGTTAATGTGCAAGTTAAACAAACAACAAAGTAAACCAGCATTAATAAACAAAATGTATAATAAAAAAACCTAAAAAAATAACACCAAAACACACATATCATGTGCAAATAGTGCATTAAATAGTACCATTTTATTTGGATTAAACTATTTAATTGCTACTTTTTGATGTTGAATTAATTAAAAGTATGCTTAAAATCATTTATCTTTCCTCATCCCCCATATTAAATGGGTCTATAGAGCGTATTGTAGTGCATTGTGGGATTGCCAAAGGATACATGAAGTGCTACATTAAAATTTGTCCAAAAGAATGTATAAAGCGACTGATTTGTCATTTCTTAAGGCATAGAAGCACACCTATGAGATCTTTAAATACTGCCCTACATAGGCAGTTCACTAAACTAGGAGCAGAGTTCAAAGTTTCCCTCAATTTCTGGAACCGCTGGCTTTGATTTATACAGTGAAAATCCCAAAATAGGTTCACAAGTGAATCTCAAATTATTCAAAAATGCTTGTCTTTTCATCTCTATTCTTTATTGAGAATTACCAGAAATAGATGACTCCACATCAAAGCGTTTCTGAGATCTTTGCTCCTAACAAATATGCACTCTTGGATTTGGTTTAATTTAAATCTAGAGGAAGAAATTACACAAGCTAATTAAACCTAAAGTATTTATTTTCTTAACAGACATTGCTGGTCTTGTATTTCATATTGAGTTTAATCAATGGTGTGTTTTAAAGATAAAATAATAAGAAGTGCATTCTTAACTAAACATGATGTGTTGTGGTGCTTTGATCTCTAGATGCAGAAGTTCTAATGACTAATGATTTTTCTATAACTCTCCAATAATGCTGCTCGGCCACAGGCACAGGTAAAAACACTTTCTTCTCTTAAATGGAGTTTCTTTATTTCTTTATTTCTTTCTTTCTTAAATTTCTCATTCCTGAGTTAATTTAAATTCCTCTTATGGATTGTATGTTGCTGTGTTTGTCACTTCGGTCTGCAATTAAATTTGTTAAAGCATTAGAAGCACAAAACCCATGCTTTAGTTGTGAGAACTACTAGATATGTCAGATAAACTATTAACCTACAAAAATGGTTTGTCCCTCCTTAAAACTGCACTTGAATCATAATTATTATTTTGACATAATCTGTTGAATTAATATCCTGATTGGTTGATTGATTAATAGATTTAATTGAATTTATATATTTGAATGTAATAGTTTATGAATAATTAATTGGTACACTTTAAATATTTTTTTTACGTTTTAAGTAAATTTATATTGTGCATTTAATTTTGCTCTTTATTATGTGTGTTTATTTATTTATGCATGCCATAATTTTGAATTAAAATTGTGATGGGCATGTGTATTAATTTTTATTAAACTTAAGTTATTGTTATTATTTTTTGTTCGTTTTTTTATGTAGGTATTAATCTAATAATGACATTATGTCTATATATATATATATATATATATATATATATATATATATATATATATATATATATATATATATATATATATATATATATATGCATAAATAATGTCATAATTAGATTAGTTCATTTAAACATAACATTGGTATTTATTTATTTATTGTATTTTATTTATTTATTTGTTTATTGAAACACATTTTAATTGAGTTATTTTATGTATTTCCTTTTTATATTTAATGTCTGTTTATTTTTCTTTCTAGAAAACCACACACAGATAAAAACACGCTTTTTAACTGCTTTTAGACATGTCCTAAATTTTTTAGTAACTTTTAAGTAACTTGGTTGAATAGAAAATAATTTAGTTCATATAGAGTACAGTGATATTTAGTTTGACCTTTGACTGAAGATTTTATTGTTCTGAGAAGTGTTGGATTGTGTATGATTGTATATGTGTGGACGGTGGTCTCGTGTCTCAGGTCTATGAGGTGGTCCCCTGCGTCAGTGACTGCAGTCAGTATATTTGGGTAGCTGAACCCTGGAGTGTGTGGAAAGTCAGTAACGTGGATCTGAAGGAGAACTGTGGCGAAGGCGTTCAGACCAGAAGAGTCAGGTGAGAGTCAAAGATGCCTTTCCTCATGTCTATTTGACTCTTACTCCATCCATAAGACTCTGACGTTATACTGTGCTCATCTCTGGTGGTCCTGCAGGTGTATGTTGAACACAGTGGACGGTCCCTCAGATGCGGTGGAGGACTATCTGTGTGATCCAGAGGAGATGCCACAGGGCACGAGGGAGAGCCGCCTGCCCTGTCCCGAGGACTGTGTGCTGTCCGACTGGAGCCCCTGGACGCCATGTGACCTGGTCAGGATTATCACTAATCCGTTAAAACCCTGTTCACACTAGGGTTGCATCTCCCCATTCATTTTATCTCTGTATTATTTCACTTCTTCTCAGAAATCAACCTAGTAATATCACAATTTCAGAGGAGTTCTCAGCAATGTCTCAGATGCTGCATCTTGCGTTGCCAAGAACAAATAAATGTTGCTGCTTTTTTCCAAAATGTTTTTTTTTAGCATTATGTGCAATATTTTGAAATGGCATTTATTTTCAATTTTTTTTTTTTTAGTAAACTAGTTTTAGTATTTTTGTTATGTGCTTCTGTCATTTTTATTAGTTTATTATTTTATGTTTGTTTAGATTTAGTTTTATTTCAGTTTTAGTTTTAGGAATTGTAACACTTAGTTTTTTAAGTTTGTTTTTCATTTGATATTTTTATTTTATTTCAGCTTCAAATTATTTTTATTCATTTTTAATTAATTTATTAGTTTTTTTATAATTCTATTTAACATTAATTATTTAACATTCATTTTTATTTTTTGTAATTGTAAGCCAAGGCAACATTTCTAATTTTCTAATTTAAGATTTGTAATTTTTATATAGTTTTAATATTTATACTTTATTTCAACTCTAAAATATTAAAATATCCCTAAAATATTAGCAACACCGATTAACAATAACAACACAGTTTTTTTTATCCTACACATCTGAGACATCTAAGATATCCCTTAAACCAGAGCAATAGCATTTCTGGCTAATGCTAAAATGGATATCATTTTATTCTGCGTTTTATGATTTCAGTCAGAGCCAACTGACATTGAGGCATAAATAGTGGCATAAAAAATCAGAGCAGGTCACTTGTTAGACAGTTAATAAACGGCTTGGAGAGAAATATGAGAGAATTATGAGCTCATTAACATAATTGAACAGCAGTCTGTTTTACTGGCCTCTTAAAGCCATGTTCTGGAAGAGGAGATCGAGAGAGGACAGCGTTTGCCCTGCGTCTGCCTAAAGAGGGAGAGGACTGTCCGGTTAGCATGCAGACCGAGCCCTGCCTCCTGAACCACAACTGCTTTCACTACAGATACAACATCACCGGTGAGTGTTTCCCCAAACAGGATTTCTAACTATGGTTGTTCGATTTGGAGCAAAAATCTTATTGAGAGCAAATAATAAAAAATACATTTAATTAATTAATAAAAAAAAAAAAATCAGATTTGCTTGGATTGTTTCTAGGGATGCACAATTTTTCCTACTTTTATAACACTTTATGAAAATATGGCTATAAAAAATATTATTATTGAAATTGTTTTATTATTTATATTTATAATGTTACATTTATTTCAAATAATAATTTAAAATGTGTTTGTTATTGTCTTTTAAGTTAAAAGGGCTTTAATTTTTTCTATACATTTCTAAATAAAAACAAAATATGAAATATTGGTAATGTGATATTTCACAGTAAAAATAAAATAAAAATAAAAAAACATGTATGTATTTAAGAAAAATAACAATTATAATGATTTAATATTTTACATCAAAATGCTAAATCTTACTTTCCCAAATGGTTTGCCAAATTGTGTTCTTACTAAAGTTAATGTGACATTAATGATCCTAATCCATAAATAAAATCAATATTCTTTTCTCATAAAACAATCTCTTTTTCTCTTTAAAAGTACACCACAGTAATGCAGTAATATTGCTTGTGAATGTTGTTTCTTGCTGACTTTAACACTTTTATCTGCCTGTGGTTTTTAAGTCCTTCTGGTCTGGGCATTATCCACACAGCACTTCCTTTCCTCTTATTGTTTTGAATTGCCGTTCATAGGAATGAGTCATTGAAGAGTTGGGATCATTACTGGAACTGCTTGCTCCATCTGCTCAGACTTCATTCACCATTTCCCCCCAAGAGTGTCTGAGTGAAGCACAGCGGTCCTCAAACCATCCGCTCTGGTGGACGCAAGCAACCTCTGACCTAGACGTGTAGTTTAATGAGAACTCGCAGGGTGACATCTGTGTGTGTGTGTGTGTGTGTGTGTTCACTTAGACTGGAGCACGTGTCAATTAAGTGCCAACGCTGTGTGTGGAATCGGTCTCAAGACGAGGATGCTGGACTGCGTTAGAAGTGACGGCAAATCTGTTGACCTCAAGTACTGCGAAGAGGTTTGTGCATTTATTTACAGACACTGTCGCTTGTGAATTTCTTTGTTTTATTAATGCATTGCGAAAAAAATAATAATTTACTGACCCCACACTTTTATACAGTATATTCCACAAAAAAATGCATTAGCACCACTAAAACATTAAAAAATAAATTGCAATACAATTTTTAAGTCTCTAAATCTACACTTCTTATGTTTTAACTATTACTATGATGTTGAGATCCAGTGGAAAAGAAACATGGTTAGTTGGTGCCATTTTAAATAGTGGGTTACTGTGAAAAGAAATGGCAAATGATCAGTCAAAACCGACAGCTCTGGTCACTTTAATTGGACCCTGTGGGTGATAAATCATATGCACGGCATATTAACCCTATAACCCAGTTTTCAGCCAGCTTTCTTTATAAAAGGGTTAGAAACCTTGCTAGTGTTGAACACAGCTACCCTTTGGCTTCTCAGATGTTTCTCTTTTAGAATGACCTTTTTTTCCCCACAAATGCTAAAGAAACGGTCTTATTTCCACCGCAGCTGCGCTTAGAGAAGAAATGGCAGATGAATGCTTCCTGTACGGTGGAGTGTCCAGTCAACTGTCTGCTCTCTGATTGGTCAGCATGGTCAGACTGCTCACAGACCTGTGGACTTGAAGGTAAAGCCAAATACTGAAGCCAAAGTCTTACTACTGTGTTAAATGTGTTTGTCATAAACACTTCCATTCAAAAGTTTGGATTTTTTAATGCTTTTAATTGAAGTCTCATATGCTCATTAAAGCTGCATTTATTTGATCAAAATACATTAAAACAGCAATTCTTTCTGTTATAGTAATTATTGCTATTTACAATAACTGTTTTCTATTTTAATATATTTAAAAATATTTCAAAAAGTAATTTATTCCTGTGACCAAGGCTGATTTTCCATGCCATGTGTGCATGCCAAATCTGTCAAAAACAGGTCCAGGTCATATTTCACCCTGAAAAGTCGAAACTTTTGGGATTTTATTTTTTACTCTTCTCATAATGTTTTTTATTTATTTTTTTTTTCTTTTAAAGAAATTAGTTATTTCATTCTGCAATTTATCAAAAGTGACATTAATATGATTTATAATGTTAAAAACTATTTATATTTCAAATAGATGCTGTTCTTTTGAACTTTCTATTCATCCAAGAATCTGGGCAAAACAAAGTATCTGGTTTCCACAACAACAACAAAATAATAATAATAAGCAGCACAGCTGTTTTTAACATCAATTATAATAAGAAATGTGTCATAAGCAGCGAATCAGCATATCAGAATGATTTCTGAACGATCATGTGACACTGAAGACTGGAGTAATGATGATGAAAATACAGCTTTGATCACAGGAATAAATGACATTTTTAAATATATTCAAATAGAAAACTTATTTTAAATTGTAATAATATTTGAGAATATTATCTTTTTTTTCTTACTGTATTTTTGGTCAAAGAGCCTTCTTTTAAAAACATTAAAGAAATCATATTGACCCCAAACCTAAATGTATTGCACACACACACACACACACACACACACACAAACACAAACTATCATATAATTGTGTCATATAGTCATATTTTAAAAAAGTATTTAAAACGTCATATTACCATATTTTTGCTCTGACAAAGAACAGATTTTTTGAGGTCAGCAGTTTCTTTAAAGTGGGTTGTTCTCTGTGGAACTTGAGCTTAAACTCATTTCTCTGTCTTGTGTCTCAATTCCTCAGGGAAGATGTGGCGGAGACGGACGGTGGTTGAGGCGTCTCAGGGGGACGGCAGGCCGTGTCCGTCTCAGATGGAGCAGTGGAAGCCGTGTCCTGTACGACCCTGTTACAGATGGCAGTACGGCCCATGGTCCGAGTGCCGTGTTGAGGTCTTTTGCAATTCTTGATCGAATGGCTAAATGTAAATTCACAGATCAGAGTTCATCAAATTGAACTTAAGCACTGAAGTACATTCACATAAAAAAAAAAAAAAAACATTCAAAGTTTGGTGCACTCAAACTTGCAAAGCTTCTAGGTCAAGTCTATATTTCACAATTCATGTTTTTGTGCTTTTTTCACTGAAAATGTTTAGACTGAATGTCAAACTATCCCCTCCAAGGTTCACAATAGTACCACATTCAAATATTTGGGGCTGGTAAGATTTTTAAAGAAAATTCTGCTCACCAAGTCTGCGTATAATACACTAAAAACAGTAATATTTTGATATATTATTACAATTCAAAATAAATTATTTCTATCTGAATATATTTTAAAATATAATTTATTCCTGTGATCAAAGCTGTATTTTCATCATCATTACTCCAGTCTTCAGTGTTACATGATCCTCAAGAAATCATTCTAATGTGCTGATTTGCTGCTGAAGAAACATTTCTTATTATCAATGTTAAAAAACAGTTGTGCTGTCTAATATTTTTGTGAAAATTATGCTTTTTTTTCTGGATTCGATTAATATAAGGTTCAAAAATGGTCTTCTACTGATGTATTTGTGTGACTCATTAAATTCAGACATGTTTATTGAACTGTGTTGTACAACAGAGCAATAGCTGAAGCTAAACACCTCAGTCGCCCAGCGGCACGCGCTCTGAATGTGTTAACGACCCGCGCTGGAACTCCTCGCTCTCCCAATACCTTGTTTTCCAATCTTGCTGTCAACCTTGTCTCCTCTTCTGTTATTCTCTCTGATCCTCCTCCATTTCAATCCTGCTTTTGATCTTTGGATTTAGGAAGTGTTTATGACTCACACCTGAATCTGTGTGTGTGTGTGTGTGTGTGTGTGTGTTGTAGGAGGTGGTGTGCGGGGTGGGCCTGCGTTTCCGGAACCTGACGTGCTTTGTATCAGACGGCTCCGGCGATGGGAAGAGCAGCACTGTAGAGGAAGAGCTCTGCGCTGGATTGGAGCAGGCCGTCGATGGAGATAAGAATATTATTCTGGAGGAGACCTGCACCTTACCCTGCCCTGGTAACAGACTAAAATCACACAGGATTCTTGAACTGTGAGGCCATCATTTCATGCAAACCTAAAAAGTGATAGATGGATGGATGGATAGATAGATAGATAGATAGATAGATAGATAGATGGATGGATGGATGGATGAATGGATAGATGGATAGACAGACAGATAGATAGATAGATAGATAGATAGATAGATAGATAGATAGATAGATAGATAGATAGATAGATAGATAGATAGATAGATAGATAGATAGATAGATAGATACTAGACAGATATAGATACTAGACAGATAGATAGATAGATAGATAGATAGATAGATAGATAGATAGATAGATAGATAGATAGATAGATAGATAGATAGATAGATAGATAGATAGATACTAGACAGATAGATATAGATACTAGACAGATAGATAGATAGATAGATAGATAGATAGATAGATAGATAGATAGATACTAGACAGATAGATAGATACTAGACAGATAGATAGATACTAGACAGATAGATATAGATACTAGACAGATAGATAGATACTAGACAGATAGATAGATACTAGATAGATACTAGATAGATACTAGATAGATAGATAGATAGATAGATACTAGATAGATAGATAGATAGATAGATAGATAGATAGATAGATAGATAGATAGATAGATAGATAGATACTAGATAGATAGATAGATAGATACTAGATAGATAGATAGATAGATAGATAGATAGATACTAGATAGATAGATAGATAGATAGATACTAGATAGATAGATAGATACTAGATAGATAGACAGATAGAAAGAAAGATAGAAAGATACTAGATAGATAGACAGATAGAAAGAAAGATAGATAGATAGACAGATACTAGATAGATAGATAGACATACACTAGATAGATAGATAGATAGACATACACTAGATAGATAGATAGATAGATAGATAGATAGATAGATAGATAGATAGATAGACAGATATTTATCTAACTTTGCACCCTTAAATAGCTTTAATGTACTTCTCTGCTTTTTATATATTTTATAATGTAGTTAACTTCTCTAGAAGAGAAGACTCATTACAATTGAACTAATAAAAAAAAAAAAAAAATGTTGCACAGCAGACACCGTTCACAGGAACCTCCTCTTGTGCTGTTATAAGTGTTGTGAATGAAATGGAAAGCTATTTTAGATGAGTCTGTTGATCTGTTCAGGGGACTGTTACCTGATGGAGTGGTCCGACTGGAGCCCGTGTCAGAGTGTGTGTGTGAAGGGTCAGCGTTTGGACTTCACTCCGGTGCAGGTCCGCTCACGTGCCGTCATCGCACAGGAACCGGAGAACATCGCTCAGTGCCCCGATCAGGAGTGGCAGACCCGGCCCTGCAGCAGTGAGAAAACATGCTCCTCCTCTCTCATCTGAATAAAGACTGATGCTATTCAACATGAATCATTTTAAGAATTTAACATTTTATAAACACATATATTTGTTTTTATAATGGCATCACCTTAGACTTGAGCATACTTTTACAAAGAGTACGCATTATGGAAATAATGACTTTGTGATGTAATCTTTCAGGACACTTTATTGCAAGTTAATTGTAATTATATGTATTATAGTTTACATTTATATTAAATGCAATAGTTTGAATTTAAGAGGTTTTTTACTTTATATCTTTATATGTTATTTCATAATTACTTGAAGCATTTATAAGACAGTAAAATATACTTTGTCAGTTCTACTGAAACGTGTATGTCATGTATTTAAATAGATTTATAATAATAAATTTATAATGTGGAAGTTGCAGTTTAGTACACTGAAAATGTTAACTTTTAAATGTAATATCAAACAACATACTACAGTTAAAATTATAATCATCAAAACAATTGAAAAAAAGGATTATATATATTTTTGACGACATTGTTACAAAGTGTATACTGTGCATAAATCTCATGTAAGTGTACTCTCTGTAAGTGCACATAAAAGTGCCTTTTAATGCATTAATATTCTCTAAAAGTAGTTTTTTAAAATTTATTTTTTTAAGCAAACTTTTCAATTAAGCAAACTTATTTTTCACAGAGGCATGTATATTTAAGAATTTGCATCTCTGCAGTCTGACTTGTCATTTATTCACCCTACACTTGTTCCAAACCTCTATGAGTTTATTTCTTCTTTTGAACATAAAAGAAGATATTTTGAAGAATGTTGGCAACCAAACAGTTGACGGTAGCCATAGACTTTCATATTATAATTTTTTTCATACTGTGGAAGTCAATGGCTATCGTTAACCATGCGCTTGGTTCACATTTTGTACCATTTTAATAGTTTTAGTACTTTCATATAGGATTATATGAAAACACAATCATCAAGTCTCTCTACAACTGTGATGTGTACGGCTGCAGAATATATTTTTCTTTTGTTGATTTCCATCTAGTTGGTGAGTGTTATGAGTACCAGTGGATGGGCAGTCCTCAGCTGATCTGGTGTCAGCGCTCAGATGCAATAAACGTCACAGGTGCTATACCACTTCACATCTCTTTCTTTAATGAGGAATAACAGATACCTGGACCTGACAGGAATAACAGATCAAGGACATGCATAATGTGTGCATAAAGTGTTTTTTTTTTTTATCTACATCAAGATTTCAGGTTAAAATGTATATGTGTGTACAGGATAATGCAATGAGTACTTTTCATCGAACTTTTTTTTTTTTTTTGCCACTTTTAAATGACTTTTTGCCTTCACTAGGTCTTGTTTAATGGTCCTGTCGAGTGTTATCAATTTTTGTAGCTTCTGCATAAATGCTGCTTACACAATAATTCAATCTGAATTAGCAAAGTGCTCTTTTAAATACAGGGGTTTTAGATGGAGTATATTATCATGACACACTACAGAACATGTAGGGGACTCTGATACCAGCATCTGTGCAGTATGTACTGTAATATGTATATTGTGCAAAAGATGCACGTTTTCTGTAGTTTTATGTGAAGCTAGCACATATGTCTATTTCTGATGGACTGATTACTTTCTGCCAAGTGGAGAAAATGATCTCTGCCCTGTTATTTCTTCCAGGTGGATGTCCTCCAGTGCTACTGCCGGGGACGGACCAGTCATGTGATCCACCTTGTGACAAACCACAGACATTCTGCTCAGAGGTAAAACAAGAGGATTGTGGGATTATGATAATTCTGAGCCAGGTGTCTATAACTGCAGACAGTTGCTCCTGCTGCAATTATAATGAATGCAACAGAAAATCAGGGTTGTAAACTGTACTTCTGTTTTTTATTTTTGAAAACAGTTGATCTATATTTTTGAAGCATACTCAATGAACTTTTTATTTGCTTGCTAGACTAATTTAATCATTTTATGATTAGAATTATTGCATACAAAATTATGATTGCACAAATGATGTACTGCATGCTTTATAGACTAGTTTTACTCACAATCCCTTGTACAAAGGAAGAGGAGGAGTTTGTGGATGTTTTCTTTCCACTAGGGATGAACGATAACATTTATTTCGCTTTTAAATAGAGGACTGAAGAGATAATGTATTTTTGTAGACCAACCTGGAAGTTAGTGTCATCCTCGACATGATATTTCCATTGGCTTTTGGATTACTGCAGAAAACAAGTTCTGTGACCAACAAAAGCTTATGATTCTTACACATTTGTACATTGGTATGATAATTTTAATGCACTCCAACAACCTGCCACTTATTAGCAGCCACCGTATTTAAAACACGTAAAATCACAAGTAAAATCTAAGACATGTTAACTACAAACACTTATTTCCAGCATTTAATCAAAAACCATTGACTTTGAATCTGTGTCGATGGAACTGGGAGTCAAAAATGTCTGGGTTTTAGGACTATTGGGTGTGAATTGCATCACAAGCTTTGAGAGGAAGCAGAAAGCAAGCTCTCATTTGTGTATCTTTGCTGCCCCCTGCAGGAGGGTGCATGTATATGCAAGGAGGGCTACACTGAGGTGCTGACTGCCGAGGGGATTCTGGAGCAGTGTACACTCATTCCTGTGCTCGAAATCCCCTCTGCAGGGGACAAGAAATCTGATGTGAAGACTAGCCGGGCCATCAACCCCACCCTGTCCACCACAGAACAGCCTGGCCTTGTCGGACGCACCTGGTACCTGCAACCCTTTGGACCAGGTAAATGTTTCATTTCAATTTCTGTCCAGTATCTCTTAAACATATATGAGTAGTGCTGGTTTAATTTCTTTTAGGAAAGTATATTACACCCCAAACACCTTTTTAAGTAAATTTTAAGTAAATACATTTTTACGGAAGCTTGTTTTTGACATGGGATAAAAAATACTAATCTGGCATGTTTTTCTCAAAAGTATATATATTGCAATTCTGACTTATTTATCTCTGAATTCTGAGTTTATATATTGCAATTCACAAAAAAAGGCCAGAATTGCAGGATATGTATTTATTTTACAAAAAAAAAAGAATTTTAAGATGTCAATTCAGAATTCAGAGAAAACGAATCAGAAATGCAAGCTATGAGAATTTTAAGAGTTGCAAGATATATTGCAACTCCCAATTACAGGTTTATAACTTGCAATTGTGAGATATAAACTTGCAATTCCAAGAATTTGATTGTGGGATAAACTGTGAATTCTAAATAAAAAAGTTAAATATAAATCCACAATGACTAGTTTAGATCTTGCAGATGTAAGATATAAACTCATTGCAAGGAATAATAGTCATTAAAAACAATGCAAATGGCTCTTTTATAGTATTTCAACATTATACAGTTTTGCATTTTGCTTCAGTTTAATGGCCTGTGCTAAAAAATCTCTTGCCTCTTTAGATGGAAAGTTGAAGACGTGGGTGTACGGAGTGGCGGCAGGTGTCTTCGTCCTCCTGGTATTTATAGTATCAATGATTTACCTCGCATGGTAAGAAAGACAAACCTTTCCGTTCGCTTCATCACTCATTTTATTTTCTCATTCACTCCATGCATTCGTTTGGTTCTGTTTTCGTTTAACTGGTATCCCACCCTCATGCATGCCTCCCTCACCATCATGAGCAGCAGTTACTGTGCCATCCGGCGATCGCTCGGGACGCCAGATTCTGCCAACGGTACGGTGGTATGGATGGGCCAAGATGGCCATGAGCTGACCTACACCTGCCCTGAGTGCCAGCAGCCGGGTCAAGAGTCAAGAGCCAGTTAAAGGCTGGAGAAACAGGCTCCTGATGTCCTGACAGCTCAGCCCCCTCTGCCTCGTGCCTCCACCTCAGTCTGTGTCTTATGTTCTGATGCTAAATGCATCAAGCTGCTTGGGTAGGCTGTTTATTTATGATTTACTGGATTAGAAAAAGATTGAAAATAAATTGCCAAAAATAGTCCGCGGCTTTGGTTCCTACTGCCTGCACAGTGCCTTTTAAGCATAGCTAACTTCAACTAAAACCATTTTTTTAATTAGTATTAATTTCTATGAAAACAAATTTGTTAACTACCTTTTTTTCCATTAAACACTGTGACTAATGCAATATCACGGACACGACTAAAATGTAGTTTATAAAGTGAAGAAAAAAAATGTATATCCATAAAAATAAAAAATAAACTGAGATAGAAAAAATATAAAAGTAATATAGACCTCGATAAATATTCATACTAGATATCTAGTTTAAATCCCCCATCAGACCTTTTCTCTTAAAATCCAAACATAGGTCTCAACTATATTGAATTTTCTAAATCTAAATGAAAATAAAATGTTAAATAATAGTATAAAAGTAAATAGCAGATTAATAGTATATAGTCCTACATATAGTATATTGTAGTACATAGTATGTTGTAAGTAGTATATAGTATATATTATATAAGTGATAGTCGACAAATAGTCCAGATTATATATTATTTTTATCAATATTTATAATCAACATTCTTCTTACTTTGTCTTTTTTTTTTTCACTGATAATGTCGTAATGTTTTTTGCATTGTCTTCTCTGTGATGTATATATGTGATTTTTGAATTATAATTAAGCCCAAATTAGTTATTTCAATAGGCAGCATAATCATGTTTCCTACGTTTTGGAACAGACTTTGCATCTACAGTATTATGCCTGAAAATGTTGCATATGGGAGCAACTTGCTAGGTTTTTAGCAGCAGCTTTTTTTTTTTATGATCATATGTTGCAAATGTGGTCTTTAATGAAGTCCGACTGCTTTACTCCTCATTTTGCTCCTATCAAGGCACCAATTATATTTCATCATTCATGACTGCACTATTCCTGTTCATCATGATTTTTCATCATCTTGTTTTTTTACACATTGTTCATGATTTTATTTTTGTATCATATGTCATAATATGCATATGTATATATAATATATACTCCTAAGATAACATATACACACAGTCTATGTTCAAACTGCAAGGTTTTGACAGCCACATTATTCTTTTGTCCTCAGCAAAAAGCCAAAGAAGCCTCAGCGAAGACAAAACAATAATCGACTGAAACCCCTGACCCTGGCGTATGACGGAGATGTGGACATGTAGCCTTTCTCGTGAAAACTAACATCATGAAAATATCATCAGCAAATGGATGAATCTCATGAAAACATGTCCAGGTCACATTAAACCCCAAATTAAAAAAAAACAAAAACAATAAGTAATTATATTTTCAAAATGACATTATTTCTTTAATAATGAAAATTAAGCACTTTCTTCCTAAATTATTATTATATTATAATTATAATTTTAAACATGCATTACTTTCAGTGTTTTTATTATTCTCAGTGTTTTTTTTTATTATTATTATTATTGAAATACGAATAAACTAAAGGCTGTATAACAATTATTATGATGTATTAATACTTAATTAGTGAAATATAGTAAAATATGAGTTTTTAAATGACAATACAATTACAAAAATAAGAGTTTGGGGTAAAAGTGCTTAATTCTCATAAAAATATCACAATGCACAAAAGTCTTTAGGCTTCATGTTTTGTTTATGAAAAATATAATTTCATCTTCTTCTTCTTCTTATTATTATTTTAACATTTGTATTTGGGGTAAAGTATAACCCAGAAGTAATCTTGAGATTCACCCATATAATCCTCCAAATGGGAAATGCCTAACCATCTCAAATACTGGACCCTAAATGCTTGAATTCAACCTAGAAGAAGAACATCCAAAAGCCACAGACCATAACCTTCAGATTTCATACTGTTTTTACTTCATGTTCCTGTTCTGGAAGAGCCTTTAAACACATCTCCACACGCTGTGAGATCATGCCTTTCTTTATATTCAGTTCCTTACAAGTATTTGTCAGTTGTGCAACTGCAGACGACGGATCAGGAACTTATCTGAACAACTTTCTTCCAACATGTGCTTCCCAGCTGAGAGGATTCATATTTTTGGAGCGAGTTATTGAACAGACAATGCCAAAATAAACAACACATAAGGAAACTTGTGAACTTCAGATATCATGGACAACATTTGCTCACAGAAGATGCAGCCTTTCTGTGGAAGGTGAAAACAAGACAAATCCTGTTCTCCTGGAAGTCCCACTCTGATTCCAGGTGTTATTTTGCACTATATTAGTGCAGCAAAGAAAGCATTCGCCATTGAACAATGTCTCTAAAACCACGATTCTTCAAGGCAACGGAATATGAATCTGGAGCACATCGATGAAAGTGTAAAAATAAATCTCAGAGTGGGACTCTTTAAAGACCTCACGTCCTTTTGTTTTCACTCATTTGTGCATTGTATAGTTTCTATGATGTGTCTTTTCTGCTCATCTGACTTTAAATATGTATTTTTTGTTATAGTTTTCCATTCAGACACTTATTGGTCAAAATACAGTTGATGGAAAAAGTGGTTGTGACAGTATTATGACTTTTGATTGGGGGGTTATGCCCCATTTTCAGTGTCTGGTCTCTAATTACACGAATGATGTAAGTGTCAAGACAGTGGGTCTCGTTGGAAGACAGATAGTTTTTGCCTTATTATTGACAAAAAAAATACTGAAGTATTGGTGCCATTTCTCACAGAACAGTGAACATGCAAAATACAGTAGCCCTACAAAGTATTTGGACACTGAAGACAAACTTTAAAGGGAAGATTGGATGACATTTTAACTTTTCAAGCTTTTATTTGTTTATTTGTTTATTTATTGCATTTAGGTAGTTTTCTGGCATGTCTGCTAGCTCAGAAAAGCTGAAAAGAAAACACACAGCCAGCTTGTATGACATGTCTGGTATAGACCTATTCTCGAACAGATGAGTCTTGTGAACCAATACTTTATACTGAATCAAAAACATATACAGTAATGTGACCAGTGTAGTGTCAGATTCTTTTTAGAGCATTGAAAAAAAAAACATACAACTTGTCCTTTGTTTTCCATTTCCCAGATGAATGACTCTTGTGAACCAATCATTTAAACTGAATCCAAAACCTATAATGCAACCAGTGTAGTCCGATTTCAGGGTGACTGATTCTTACGAACTGGTTCTTTTTAGGAAGTCAAAAACATATTGTGGATAGTGTGGCGATATGTGCTATTTATATGTTCATTCGTTATTGTCTGTGTATTATAAACCAATCAATATTATGATATAAAGGCCAATTATTACATTGCATTTATGCTGCTTCTAAAAGGACTGTGAAAACTGCTAAAAATATATATAAAAACAGATTAGATAATGTATTTTTGAAATCATGTAATTTTAAAACAAAATAAATTTAACTCCGATTTGTGTTCTCTATTACACTGGATGTAAAGTCATCCATAAAAGAAGTGTTGCTGAAGTGTGCAAATACTTTCTGGGGTCATTGTACACATGTAGCACTTTTGTTGGATCTGATATATATTACTGTATACTATTCTGACATCATAAATATGAGCTGTCTCACACACTTGCAACAAATATATCCTTAATTTATTTTCAAATGGTTATACATTACTCTTCTTCCCCTAAAAAAAAAAAAAAAAAATGCAATGAAAAAGAAAATACAATTTGATTCAATTTGAATTTAACCTGTTATATTTTTAAAAAACAAAGCCTGAATATGATATACCTAAGATGTGATAGTCTATGAATCCTGCTGAAATATTTCATTCAAATAGTACTAAAATAGAAGATGCTTTTTATTGGTCAACTCTCTTCACTTTCCCCCGATTCATTTACGCTGCTACATTAGAGTTGTTTCATCCGCCGCCATGCTAGCAGCTGGTGAAATGAATGTGTACCTTTAGTTTTATTTGTAAATAACAATGAGTATTTAAATCATATTCATTTATTTTCTAATGCGCACAAATGTTTAGTACATTGCAAAGTGCTCTCGCTGATCTTTGTTGATTATGGTCATGTTGTAAAGGTCTTTTTTTGTACAGCTTATGTTTTTTGATGACCTACAGGTAATAAATACTGGTGTATTAAACATGTATGAAGGATATTTCTTATATGTTTGTGAGTGTTTAATCTTTTATCCACTGTATGAAGACTGATATGATTGGCGACATGCATTAGGAATGACTCTATTAATGAAAGTCATAGGATTGGTTGTCTGGACATTCATAGGCGTTCCTCTCTCATGTGAGCGAGTGTCTGTCAGTGTCAGATGGAGCTGAGTGACCATGTGTTCACAGCGCAGAGCAGAGAAGCTTTCCCTGAACTTCACTCAGTCCCACTGAGAATTTCACCGGGATCAGAACAGCTGCAAAGGGAAGTTCAAGTCAGAAACCTACTAAATGATGATGATTGCAAGCAGTTTGACGTGTCTTATGATACTCCTCTTCATTAATGATGTAAGTACATTTAAATTTTATCATTGATTCTTATTCTTATCTTTGCTGCGGTTGTAGAACTTGCTCTTTGATGTTTTTTTCGGCTGTCTAATGTTCAGCACCACAGACAGCGACAGGCAGGAGACTCAGATCCTTAAGGAATTCATACTGTACTTTATTTCTATTGGAATTTGGCACCACTCCTAATGCGATCAATTACAAATCCTGAAAAAAAAAATCTAATCAGATGTGGTCCAAGAATTAAACACTGTTTATGAGAGCTTTATGAAGGATGGATAATATGTTAACACTGGTATTTTTATTAATATCAAATGCTGAAATTGAACCAGGAATTTCTACAGTATTTTTTTTTTTTTTTTTTAATTGTACTGGACTGCCTTATTATTAAAGGCAATCACACTGTGAGCTCTAAGTGTAAAATAATTCATTAGTAAATCAGGTGTTTCGTTAAATTACTCTAAATCATACTCTAAATTCCGCTATCATATATTTGTTTTTTGTGTCTCTAGAGTTGTAACCTATTTAGAAGGTTTGATTTTTATGAATAAATTAGACATTAATTGAAATAGTTGTTGAATTGTGTTATGGAATGTTTACAAAATTCTAATCAGGTAATTCTAAATTTTAAAAGAAATTCCAAACGGAATTATCTGTAAACAGTCTTGATATTTATATATGTGTGTGTGTGTGTGTGTGCGTGTGTGTGTGTAAAATATGACAGATCTGCCTAGTTTCATTTCTGTCAGTGATACTTTAGTGGAGGAATTCTAATTTAATGGTTGATTAAGAATATCGTATGAAGGAACACAGTATTGGTCATGAATGTTCAGTTTGCTGGAGTGATCAATGTCTGCTCAGAAACGTCAGCAATTTTACCCATCATGTTTTCAGATGAAAACATTTTTTTAATTGAGAAGGTATGGACAAAACAGTCTCATGTTGTGTACTTCCAGTTGCAATTTATCATTCATAGTGCTTTTAGAGATGTTCTCCAGTATTAATCAGACCAGCACTTCTCATCAGATACTGTTAATAATGTAATATTCCAGCATGGTAAGCTGAAGAAGTAGAATTAGTATTTTGTTTTCAACTTGTGTCTCTCCAGTCTTGCCTCCTCCTCCTCCTCCTCTCTGTGTAAGGTCCAGCTCACTCCTCAGACTGAAGATCGATTTGTCTCTAATTGAAATAAGCGGCAACGTGGTGCTCAAGCTTTTTTATATAAATATATAAGTGTGACTGTAAGTGTCTGACCCCTGGAGATAAAGATCCAATATACGAATTCTGTGAAAAGAGCTATTGAGTTGATATAAGTTTCGATTTTGGGGGGCTTCCGTTTATTTCACCTGGACATGTTCAGTGGAATTGCTCTAGTGTTGCAGTAACTCTGCCTTCATCTGATTACGGCACTGTTTATGTTATTACCAATGATGCATGGAGTTAAATCACACCTTACTGATTTATTCACTAATATTCTCCCCACAATCATGGATACTTTTTTAACTTTAGTCGGACGCTGGTTTCAGAGGTAGCATCTCCCTCTGGGAATGTTTCAGATGAGTTAAAGTACGTCATTATTTCATCCTTGACTGGCCGACCGCACTGTACAGACAGAAAAATATATGTCTTTCTACCTGATACAGTCCTTCGAAATGCTTTCAAAGGTTTAGCATAATCATATTGCAAACCTTTTTCAAGCCAACTTTAAAAAAAAAATTGTCTTGATTTTATTTGCAAGTAAATGTCTTGTTTGTCACTGTTTTTATGCTGCTGCAATTTTAGTCATAATTTGAAGAAAAATCATTCAAATGATTGCTGCGCAAGTTCCAGTCTGTTTACTTGCCATTCCATCATACATCATTACTTTAATCCAAAATGAAGGTGCTATTGTTCACACACATTATCTAATCTGGTTGCTCTATAAATCTATAAATTAGTTACTCTATAAATTTCCATTTTGGGAAATGAACTCTGAGCTGGGAACACCTTGATCTTATTTATAGCTGGAGTGTGATGGCAGTGTGGAGCTGCTGGAGACCTAATCCATTAAACCAGCTTCCTGTAAATCTGACATCGGAAAGCCATAATCCTGCCTGGAGCTGTTTGGGAAAATTGTCAGTCTTCAAATGAAGTTGATTATGTTTCACAGCATTCTGTCACTAAAGCAGCATGTCTGACTGTATTGTGTATCATAAAAAGTAATTCTGAAATGTAAATGAGGCGAACGAGATGAAAGGTTTTTGTTATATCTTTCTAAATTATCTAATCAACTCATCACTACAGGGGGCTGGAATTAGATGATTGCTGTTTTTTCTGTACTGTCACTTGTATGGATGGATGGATATGGATACTGTGTCTAATATGGATACTTTAAGCTTGTATATATCAGACTCTCTTTCCCTGACTCTCCTGTAGGTCATTTTGATCTGATATTGATGGCTGAGATTCAATTACATGCACCTCTCTGACACCTTTTGAATCTCCATATTTGTTTCAGGACTGAACTTGTGCTGACCCTGATGTTGGATGTGAACTGCTCTTTAATTAAGTGACATACCATATAAAAACATAATACATCAAACAGTCATATTTGGATTATTGATCTAAGAGCTCACTTTAAAAAGCTCTCTTCTATGACAGATTTGCTGTCAAATTATTTGGAGTGAAGTCAAGGAGACATTGTCCTTCTGATATGACTTTTTTTTCATTGTCTCTTTTTGTGTGTAAAACTGCCTTTTTTGTCTCATTTTGTTGTCTCAGGTCAGATATGCCAAAGGAAATAGTCCTCTGACCACAAGGTCTCTACAACTGGACAGGCTTAAGAGGACAATAAAGCACCCATGTGCTGATTCAGATTCAAGTCCTGATGATTCTGAGCAAACCCCAG
Source organism: Carassius gibelio (assembly GCF_023724105.1). NCBI lineage: Eukaryota > Metazoa > Chordata > Actinopteri > Cypriniformes > Cyprinidae > Carassius > Carassius gibelio. The sequence goes on along the minus strand of NC_068386.1, from coordinate 3,588,434 downwards.
CCCTCCTGTCCAGCAAACTCCAGCCATGTCCTGAGCAGGAGCTTTGGGATTGGGCTCCAAACCTGACGGAGACACACCCATCTGCCCAACAATCCAGGAAACGGGTCACAGCGAAAAGTGGAAAAGCTAAGAAGATGTTTGGCTGGGGAGATTTCCAGTGCACCGTGAAGTCCACAAGCCTCAACCTGCTCATCACTGGCAAGATCGTGGATCACGGCAATGGAACGTTCAGCGTTTATTTCCGATACAACACCACCGGAGGTGGAAACGTCTCCGTAGGGCTGGTTCCTCCAAGCAAAGTGGTGGAATTTGATGCAACGACTCAACAAACCGTCCTGCACTCAGTGGAGTCGAGGATGTTTAACTGCAGGGTTGAGCATGAGAGGGTGGAGAGAGGTACTAAAAGCACACGCTGCTGGTACGACCCGTCTCATAGCTGTGACCAGGACCAAACTCACAGCCATGTCTCTTGGCTCTGCTCAAAACCATTCAAAGTCATCTGTGTCTACATATACTTCTGTAGCTTGGACTACAAACTGGTGCAGAAAGTCTGTCCAGACTATAACTACCACAGCGAGTCTCCGTACTTACCTTATGGATGATCATTTTGTCTCATAATGAAAGAGAAACTGATACATGTGTTTATTCTAAAATAATTTGGCAGGTTTCCATTTTGAACTGGTATAGGGAAAGATTACTATTTGAACATTTTGTCAAGATTCACCTAAGTAAACATGTTCTGATTTGGACATATATGCTATAGTAATAATATGTATATCTTTGGATTGTGGTTGGCTTGAGTGTTACATGCGTATGTACACAAAATGCACAAAATTTCTCTCAAATATTTGCTCACAAATCTTAATCTGTGTTAGCGAGCACTTCTCCTTTGCTGAGATAATACATCCACCTCACATATCAATATGCTGATTGGATAGCATGATTATTGGACATCTGCCTTAGGCTGGCCATAATAAAAGGCCACTATAATGTGCAGTTTTACTATATTGGGGGGGGGGGGGGGGGTGATCAGGTTGTTGATTGTGGCCTGTGGAGTGTTGGTCCACTCCTCTTCAAATTCTGTGTGAAGTTGCTGGATATTGACAGGAACTTTAACACACTGTCGTATACGCCGATCCAGAGCATCCCAAACATGCTCAATGGGTGACCTGTCCAGTGAGTATGCTGGCCATGCAAGAACTGGGATGTTTTCAACTTCCAAATCCTTGCATCATGGGGCCATGCATTATCATGCTGCAACATGAGGTGATGGTCGTGGATGAAGGGCACAACAATTGGCCTCAGGATCTCGTCACAGTATCTCTGTGCATTCAAAATGCCATCAGTAAAATGCACCACCTAAGGCACACTTGTGCAATAATTATGCTGTCTAATTAGCATCTTGACATGCCACACCTGTGAGGTGGATGAATTATCTCGGCAAAGGAGAAGTGCTCACTAACACAAATTTAGACAGATTTGAGAACAATATTTGAGAGAAATAGGCCTTTTGTGTACATAGAAAAACTCTTACATCTTTGAGATCAGCTCATGAAAAATGGGGGAAAAAACAAAAGTGTTGCGTTTATAGTTTTGCTAAGTGTATATTAAGACAAGCATGTTTTTATTTTCAAGATAGTATGGCTATTTTGTGGAAAATAAGATTGGATTAACCTGAAACCATTATATAATTTCATTATATAATAATGAAATTTTCAATTTATTTTCTTTAGTAAAGACATCCTTAGAACAGGCACACTTATGAACTTCATCAGAAGTTGATCTCTGTGGCAGGTGCAGGTGAATTGTGACATTATTTCTGACAGACAGAGCAAAACTTAATGAGCCCCTGTAATTGCCTTTGCTTTGCTGAGATCGTGTGTCAACGTTTTTTGTAATTTCTCTGATGATTTAATGAAACTGCTATGAACGTGAATGTATTTGCATTACTGAATAAAATTTGATTCCATACAATGTTGGAGTCAACTACTTATATGAAAAATGAATGTAAAATGATGATCAAATATTGTACATTTCTAATATCTCGTAAATCTCGTAAATTTTTAATTCTTTCCCATTTTCCACCGATCATCTCTAAACGCACATAATCGCAAACTACTGATTAGTCAATTCTAATAAGCGCTGATAAAAGTAACAGGCACCACATGCTAACATCTGCGCGCCCCTTCTGCCCTATTCTTGAGAACAATTTACACCTCAGTATGCTGACAGACAAACTTTAATGGTCATTTAAAAACAGCGAAAACCTAAAGTATCAGTATCATATCATAAAATGCTCCAGAACGATCGCAGCTGCGCAGTTAGAGTCCGGGACTCTAGCCACTCTTTTTTTTTTTTTTTTTTTTTAATGCTTTATTTAGTGACAATTCACATACAAATGAACAATAAAAGCAAAAATATAAATACTGTATATTCAACCTGACAATAATTGTGAAAAAAAAAGAAAAGGTAAATACTAAATAAATCAACAAACAAAAATAAGAACTATATACAGAGGGGTATTAAAAACAAATCCATATCTCCAACTACAAAATAAGTATACAAAAGTCCTTAAAAAAGATAACGTTTCAAGGCTTTACAACAATCTATAGTCTTTTTTGCTTTGGAGTTCCTTACACATTCCATCACTTTAAGATACTGACGTAACTCAAATTTAAATTGTAAAAAATTAGGTGTACTCTTTGACCATCGACATTTATGAATGTGATATTTCGCTAATATAATAAACTTATTCATTGCTTCTGATGCTGATTTGGACGCTAAACTGGAGGTGAGGAGCGGCCCCAATCCAAACTTTCCTCTGGGTCTGAACGAATCAAATGGTCCTGTGATGAATGTGGTTTCTCATGCTTTCCTTCAGGTGTTTCATTCAGTACAGAAAACATGCATGGAGCTCCTTAAGGTCATTGAACAGTATCAGATGAGAATCAGCTGTAAGTAAATTGGAAATTCACACGTTTCTTAATATTCATTCATCACTTGTAAAAAAGAAGTATGCTTGATTGTATTATATGTGTACTTCAGATCTTAAAAAAAATAATAATAATACTGATGAAATAAAAGCGCTCTTAAGTGTACTGAAAGAGAGTACAGTACATGTAAAATTGCCATGATACTTAACACACTAAACATTTATTAGTACATTTTAAATCATTGTTTTAATAGAGTTATAAAGTTATTTTTTATTACATTTAAAGTTAATGTATTTAAATGTACTAAATTGCAGTTTTATCATTACACCTGTGTACTTACAAATATATTTAAACACATAACATGCAATAATATGTATATTTTAGTTTACTATAATCAGTTAATGCTTTGCTGGTACATTCTGCAGTACACTTTAACCATACTGCAAAGACAGTAGAAGTCATTCTTAATTAAATGATGTATAAAAATGTACTTATGTCCTGCTTAAGCACTCTTGCGATCTAACTAATTGCATATAATATTTTTCAGCAAATCGCACAGTAAATAACATGCAGTTGATAGTTTTCACGTGACATCACACCCTTACAGGAACGCCCACATGGAGGGCAAAACAAGGCTTTCTTCCACTGACCGCCAGTTACTTTTATGAGGTTTGCATGAAGTAGTAATGTAGTAAGACAACGCCAAATTTCAAGGCCAAATTCAGTTTACAACTTACTGATGATGCATACTTTGTACAGACAAGCAGATGAACCCAGAATATAAATGCAATGTGCAAAGTTTAATATTAAAGGTTTTCCCATTATAAAGAATATGCTTAATCATTTAGCGCATTGCATTCATATTCATGCCTCATTTGCTTGCCTGCATAAAGCATGCATCCTCAATAAGGTGTTTACTGAATGATCTTTTAATATCACTGTTTTAAAAGCACTTTAAGTGTTTTCACATTGAACATTTTAGAATCTCCCGCAGGTGCTTTATGTGAATTATTAATGGCCAAAACTTGCATTTTCTTCACATATTTTTGTTTTATTCTTTTGAGAGGTGACCTAAATATTTTTGAATTGGAACAGATAGAATATTGACAGGCTTGTGCTGCAGTTCTATGGATGTCTTGCCCATCAGAAAATTATGAATGAAGGGTCTGAAAACAAGGCAAGGGTATAGCTTTTTGCTGTACACTCTTAAAAATAATGGTTCTATATTGGCATTGATAGTTTCTGTGAAGAAACTTTAACATCCATGGAACCTTTCAAAAAGCTCTTTCAAACAGGTTCTTCATCATGGAAAATGACCCCAAAATTGTTCTTCAATGGCATTGCTACAAAAACCCCATTTGGAACCTTAATTTTTAAAAGTGTGTCATTCAAATGCTTAAAACTAAAAAGTTAGATTTCAGACGTGATTTATTATTCAAAACAGATGTATGTGGCTAAACTCTATTACCCGTTTCAGTTTTGTCCCAGGAGGAGAATGTACTGGGTCGGTTCCTGCGTTCACAGGGCTCTCAGGACAAAAGCCGTGCTGGAGGTATCATGCAAGCTACTGGGAAAGCTCTCTGCTTCTCTTCACAGCAGAGGTCTATGAAAGCTTCTAATCAAATGCGATTGGATTGGGAATTCTTCTTCTGTAAATGGTTAATTCGTTTCTCACTGCAGATTGGCACTGCGAGGTCCGCTGGGGCGTCTGTACCAGGAGGTGGAGACATTTCATTACCGAGCTATTTCGGACACATGGCTGATGATGCAGGATGGAGCAGTCATGGACCGAGTACAGAGGAGCTCTGCTCTGGATGAAGGACGTTTCTCAGGAGCTGGACCCGGACACACACAAGCAGATGGAGAAGTTCCGTAAGGTCAGTCTCACCCTGGTGTGACTGCAATGAAACCTTTTCACCAGCAGGAGGAGTACTGTAAGTGTCTTCAAATCATTCTCATCAAGCGTGGGAGAAGAATGTCTTCTAGGTTCAAGGTCTGAGATGTCACTGCTAATCTTTACCTCTTGTTTATTCTGCCTTTCTTTTACCTCATATTTTTTTACATCCCTCAGGTTCAGACTCAGGTGCGTCATACCAAGACAGGTTTTGACAAACTGAAGAATGATGTGTGCCAGAAGGTTGATCTGCTCGGAGCCAGTCGCTGTAACCTGCTCTCATGCGTCCTGACAACCTATCAGGTGCTGCTTTTCAATTGCTTCTTGATGCTTATTTCTATTATTATGTTATTATTTTTACCTGACTAGCGAGCATTATGAATGTGATGGATTTAGCTTTATATTTATAAAATAATACATTTATACAGTAATGAAACTATAATGCTTATACTATAATAACTGTTATACAACAGAAATATTTTCAGGGTTTTATATTTGATTTAAAACTTTAATCATTAGACATTTAGCCATGAGGTATTTATTTTATTTTTTACTTTTTATTATTTGTATTATTATTTTATCTAAATGAATTTTAATATAGGCAATTATATCTCACAATTTAGCAAGATGTTTTGAAATTTTTTTTTTTTCATATTTCTGACCACGTTGCTACATTTCAGGGAGAAAACCTCTCACACTATGGCTGCCAGACTCACGAGGCTTCAGCGCTGGGGGTGAGAGCTTTCAGAAGAAATCAATCTATCTGGATGTGTGTATTTACTTTCATGGCTCTCATTTTGTGTTTAAACTCAAAAATAATTTGTATTAGTTTTTCAGTGACATTTAAATTTGTTTTGGATTTTTTTTTTTTTTTTTTGGTAGCTAAACAAAATCAGTTTTTCTTACATTTAAAATTTACATTTATTTATTTAGCGTAGCAAATTTTAAATATATATATATATTTTTTAGAAATGACTACTTTTAATCGGCAAGGATGTATGAAGTTGACCAAAAATTACTTGTAATTTTACAAAAGATTTTTATTTTAAATAAATGTTCTATTGAACTATCATACTTTTCAATTAAAATATAAAGCAGCACAATTATTTAAGTTGTCATAATATTCCATGATCATTCATCCCGAAAACAGGCTTTTGCCTCCAATTTGTGATTAAAATAATAACTGTTAAGTTTAATAAAAACTAACCCATTCTCTTTTAGACAAACAAGCAGTGATATTACATCGAAAATCTGTTCAGTCTGATACTCCAGGGTTCAGATCGAGCTGCACAGAAAAAGGTAAAGAAAAAAACGAAGGCAAAAGCAGAAGATGAGGAGACGAGTCAGAATACCCATGAAACCTTTTTAGTTTGATATGTGACATAAACCTCTAATCACATTTGTTTTCCCTTCCAGGCTTATTTCAACTGAAGAAGAAACTCTGAGCAGTAACCTCATGCAAACAGGTAAAACTGAATTGTATCCACAGATGCACAGTAATTGAATTTATGCTTTGATCAACAGTTCAATATTGTTGAGCAGTGACTTTGCATCGTACATACAGGAAATGATGACACTTTCTCTGGCGGTCAGGAAAAGGATGGCTTGAGTTTGTTGAATGAGATCCTAGGCAGCAGTTCTCTGGAGGACAGGGGTTTCTCAAGGGAATGGCGCGAGGTGTTTGGAGAAGATGATCCCACCGGCGGTAGCAGAGCAGAGACGCAGCCGCCCGAGGAGGAGCAAGCTTTCTTTCTGCCCTCCAAACTACTCGACCAGAACATGAAGGACGTACAGTCCACAGTCTCAGGTCTGCAGAAACATCTGAGCGTTGGCAGAAAGTCTGCTTCACTCTGCAGCTTATTCTGGACAAGAACTGTCCACTTAGACACGATCTTCTGTCTGAAACAGATGATACAGTAATAATAGAAACAAACTATACACTACAGTTCAAAAGTTGGGGTTGGTATGATTTTGAAAGTAAGCTTGAAAGTTTTATATTTAGTAATATTTTACAATTTAATTTATTCCTTTGTTCAAATCCAAATTTTCATCATCGTTCCTCCAGTCTTCAGTGTCAAACATTTACTATTATCAGTGCTCAAAACAATCGTGCTGTTTAATATTTCTGTGGAAACCATGATTCTTGAATCAAATTCAAGAGAACAGATTATTATTATTATAATTATTATTATTTAATCTTTTTAAACATTATTTGTTTTCTGTCACTTTTGGTCAATTTAATAACCCATTTCTACCACAGAATAAACCAAACAAAACAATTCTCACAATTGTGAAAAAAGAAAAAAGAAAAGTCTGAATCACGAGATGTAAACTCAGAATTATGAGAAATAAACTTAGAATTCCTAGGGGATAAAAGTCGGAGTTTACATTTTTTTAAATCTGACTTTGAATTGCAAGAAAAAAAAGTCTGAATTGTGAGATCAAAATTCACGTACAAAAACACTTTATTTTGATCGTCCACTTTAGACATTCTGCTAACAGTAAGTAACTTTGTAACTACATCTCAACTAGCAGATGGTCAAGTATTAGTAGACTGTATGCTTAATATCTCCTAACACTAAACCTTAGTTAGTAGAATGTCTAAAGTGGACGATATAAATAAAGTGTAACCAAATTCACAGTTAATATTTATTTTGTTTTTAATTTGGTTGTACTTTATTTTGATCGTACTTACATCTACTTATAGTGTATTTACAGTGTATTTATCTTAGAACGTTCTGGTAGTACAAGGAAACTACATGGGTAGGTTCAAGGTTAGTACCTAGTTATTACATAGTTTTTGTAATTACTATAATAAGTACATAGTATGTACATGAGGAACAGGAGTGTAAAATAAATATGTAAATATGGGGATTTAAGTCGTGGCCTAATGGTTAGAGAGTCCGATTCCCAATCGAAAGGTTTGGAATTGTGGGTGGGGGGAGTGCATGTACATTTCTCTCCCCACTCCCCACCCTTGAGCAAGGCATCGAACCCCCAACTGCTCCTCGGGCGCTGCAGCATAAATGGCTGCCCACTGCTCCGGGTGTGTGTTCACAGTGTGTGTGTGTGTTCTCTGCTCTGTGTGTGTGCATTTCGGATGGGTTAAATGCAGAGCACAGATTCTGAGTATGGGTCACCATACTTGGCTGAATGTCACATCACTTTCGCTTTTTATAAAAAAAGTATTAATTTCTGACCCCAGACTTTTAAATGGAAGTGTACATCTACTGTAAATGCTTTTGAATGTTGTCTGTGTTACAGGTTGGACATTAGCCATGCCACAGAATATTCCTGAAAACTTTTCTGTAGCAAGTCAAATCTCTTCCAAATCTGCAGTGAAAGGCAAATATGGTAAGAGCTATTTATAGTATGTCAGGCATGTCCAGTATTAAGAGTGTAAACGGAGAAAAGATAAAATTATAAAAATAAAATTATAAATAAAATCGATTGACCACATTGCAGACCCAATATTTACACCCCTAACTTTAGCTTGTATTTTTGTATATATTGCAATGCATCTTTAAAGTGCAACAAACAAATAAGTGATTTTTACATTTTTTTGCATTATAGATTCTTCCAAAGATCTCTCTGCTTGGTTCAATCTGTTTGCCGATCTGGATCCGCTGTCAAACCCTTTCTTTCCTTTTCCTTGTATTGTCAAGGCGGTTTGAATTGCAATAACAATGTGGATTTTCTTGTATTACATAACTATATATTCTGACACGTTACCATTATCAGCATCAGTAAGGAGTTTGGGTTTGCTTATTGTGACACTGCATGATTTCAGATTTTTTTTATTGTTATTTATTTTAAACGTTGCCTTGATCAGTTAAGTGTTTTTGCATATGTTAAGTAGTTCAATTATGTGTTTTGAGAGGAGTTTATTATAGTCTTTCAGTTTATTTATTTTAATGAATATTATATATTATATTATCTTATATAAGCAGCTGTTAATAGGTCAAGGTATGCATCCATTTAAGATGTATGTTAATGTTGTATGAAGCAACTGTGCTCACTGTTTACATGCTTGGTTCAGGAAGAATTTTTTTTGGAAACACATTTGTGACCCTGGAGCACAAAAGCAGTCTTAAGTCGCTGGGGTATATTTGTAGCAATAGCCAAAAGTACATTGTACTAAAAATTATAGATTTTTCCTTTATGCCAAAAATAATTAGGATATTAAATAAAGATCATGTTCCATGAAGATATTGTGTACATTTCCTACTGTAAATATATCAAAATTTACATTGTGATTAGTAATATGCATTGCTAAGGACTTCATTTGCAAAACTTTAAAGCGATTTTCTCAGTATCTAGATTTTTTGCACCCTCAGATTCCAGATTTTTTTAAATTGTAGTTGTATCTCAGCCGAATCTTGTCCGATCCTTATAAACAATACATCAATGTAAAGATGATGAATATATCTCAATTTCAAGAAACTGACCTTTATGACTGGTTTTGTGGTCTAGGGTCACATATATAATAAATAATAAACAACAGATTTTCATTGTAGGTTTGTTGAAACGTTAAAAACATTATGAGAGAAAATTAATGGTGTTTTTACTTTACTTTCAAAAACCTGAAAGTATTATATTTAAACATTATTAAACATTGGTAAAACAGCTTGGTCAAACCAGGTCCTATGAAGCAAGCATGTAATGTACTACAGATTTGTAAATGTGATTTCACAGAACAACACACAGTGGGACCAAAAGGCTTTACTGAGGTCAGGTCTTATCGGTGCTTTACTAGAAAAAGTAAAATATGCATAATCATAAATCCTATCCCACTACACTAAATAATGTCTTTACAATTTTCAGTGTTTTGTGTTGTACTCATGTTTATTCTATGTAATATGTATAGTTGGAGTAACACACAGAAATTAATGCAAATATTCTATCTTGAAAATTTCACTTTAATGTGAGCATCCAGCAGTCACATTTATACACCATAACAATGTGACGTGAATCAAAGACACTAAGAACACAAAGCCATTTTTACGGTTCAATAAACGTATGGATGCTAGGGCTGGGCAGCATATAAAATATGTGCAATATATTTGCAGTCCTTTTCATGTCAGTCCAATGACTGTTGGGATGAAATTTCATTTCTTGTACAGGAAATATATATATATATATATATATATATATATATATATATATATATATATATATATATATATCAAACAACTAAGTCATTTAAATATAATTAGTTAGCTATATCATTCAGCCCTAATGGAAATGAATCCTGAGTTGTGTGTTAAGACACGAAGCACATTTTTGGCTGTTGGTCTGTTGATTATCTGTCTTATCTAATGTATTTCACCTGGTTAGTAGGATGTGCTGTAAGGTTAAGTAAAGATTTGTGCATTCCAGCAGAAATGATGAAACCCCAAGGCAAAGTTCAACATAATGGTCCTTTTGGACAACCATTAGCAAGTGATACATTCCCTAGAAAATCCCTAGAAAGGTCAGCTGTTTGAGATCTGAGCTGTGATTGGCTAACTGAGCAGCAGGCACTTCCTCATACTGCAGCATTCAGACGACACGGGCCGCAGCGGGAAGCTGTTTTGAACGGTGGTCACGGTGGTCTCTGTAAATGGACCAGACGTCTGTCCTGAAGTCTGAGTATCCAGTGAACTGGGACGAGAAGCATCATCTGACGGGAAAAGAGACGAACACAGCAGCTTCACCGGACAGAAGGCTGAGCCGCTCGGAGTGAAGTTCACCTTGTTTCTGTCTGGGCAGGAGAAGATGGGAAAGCCTTGTGTTCTACAAGTGCTACAAAGAAAAAAATTATATTATGAGAAGATCAAGAACCAGTCTTGTCATCTGGATGCTGAATAAATAAGTTTTCCATTGATGTATGGTTTATTAGGATCGGACAATATTTGGAATCTGAGAGTGCAAAAAAATTCTAAATACTGAGAAAATTAACATTTAAGTTGTCCAAATCAATTGTAGGAAATTTACAAAGTTTAGTTTTTTAAAAAGTTAGTTTTTTAATAATAATTATTATATAGATAATTTTAAACATTAAAAAATGTTGTTATACTATTAGTCACTTTTTCATTATTTTATTTACTATTATATTAATAAAATATATATAAAATTATATATATATATATATATATATATATATATATATATATATATATATATATATATATATATATATATATATATATATATGTGTATATATGTATATATATATATATATATGTGTATATATGTATATATATATATATATATATGTGTATATATGTATATATATATATATATGTGTATATATGTATATATATATATATATATATATATATATATATATATATATATATATGTGTATATATGTATATATATATATGTATATATATGTGTATATATGTATATATATATATATATATATATATATATATATATGTATATATATATATATATGTATATATATATATATATATGTATATATATAAATATGTATATATATATATTTATATAAATATGTATATATATATATGTATATATATATATATATATATATATATATATATATATATATATATATAGCTTAGTAATTTTATGTTTGTGATATTTATATATGTAGACTTTATTAATCATGTAAATATTGAATGGTTTTTAATAACAATAAGTACATATACACATTATACATGCATAAATATATTAGACAATTTGCTAATTTTGTATATTAGTATTTTGGCTGTTCTTTAGTAAACGTTTTTTTGTGTGTGCAATCTCAACAAAATACTTATTTTCAATAACAAATGCCTGGAAAAGTCATGTTATTGTCCACAAACATGGCATTACTATGGAACTAGAAAAACATGTTTAAGCATGATGCTTCAAGTGGTTTGAGTGTTAAACTGATGCTATCAAAAATGAAGGCTCACTGAGCTGTTTTACCAGCAAACACAAAAACCATAGCAAGATCTCTGGATGTGCACAACAAAAATATGGTTAAAAGTAAAAAAAAAATCTACAGTGTGGTACTTACATGAGATCTTCAAACACTTTGACTTTCTCGCAGCCCTCGGGAGGCTCCCGTTTAAATGTGTAACTATTGTTGGGTTTGGGAGAGCTGGAAAACTGAGGCAGAGGTGAACCACACCTGTAATCTGAGAGGACAAATCAAGCTCTTTATTTGAACAAATCTTCCCTTGCAAACATTCTGTGGAAGCACCACTACCTCTCTCAGCGTCCGCAGCAGGAGAGCAGCAGTAACAGGGACTGCAGGAGATCTGATGTGTGTGATGAAGAGGAGGAACAGGAGCGCGCCCGCCGTCCCGCACCTCCAAAGCCTGGACCAGCAGGACAAACACACACAAATGACAAAACCATTTAAAGTGTCACGCTACTGAAATGTTCAAATGAAACCTTGAGTGTGTTTGTACCTTCTCCTCCTCTCTCCCCCAGGCTTCACAGATGAAGACGTTCTCCAGCTCCTGGTTAACACCGTCACTATAGCTGGGCATTCGACACACCACGGGTCTGGAAAGGACCGTATTAGATGAAGAAGCAGAGAGGCGCTTTGGCTGGAAAATAAAAAAACCAGTGAACTGATTAATGTCAAAGTCTGAATCTATAAAATCTATGAATTCATCTCACAAATACATTCAGAATCAAATTTCACCCCAAAAGATAAAAATATCAAATCACATTTTGCTAAAAGAAAATAAAGCTTGTTTTTAGGATCATTATGGTTTTTCATACTGGATGTTTTGCATACATTATGATTGTTCACAGTGCATATATGCATACATACATATATATATATATATATATACCGAAGAACCAAAAATTAAAAGTGATCAATGGGTCGTAAGCCAAAAATGTTGCAGCAAATGTTGCATTATATTTTATGTTAATTATCTTAAATAATAAAAATTTAATTAAATGTTTAAACAAACAAAAGAATAAATAAAACACTTTTTAAAATAATTTTCAATCAAATTCACAATTTTTCCCCTACATTTCAATGGACAAATTAAGCAAAAATATAATATAATAAGCTTCAATGCTATGTTTTTTTCCTCACTTTTTCTTTTCTTTTGTGAATAGGTATAGCTGGCCAAATCAACGCTGCTCTCATATTTTGTATTTTTCTTTTTTATTTAAATAGAATTTAAACAAAATTTAAAAAAAGAACACTGATTTATCTGATGATGCTTTAAATACAAATCATTTAAATACAAATCAATTAACATGTTTGGGGTCAATATTATTGTTATTATTATTATTTTTTAAGAAATTAACAGTAAAGACATTTATTTACGTTTTTTTTTTGGGGGGGGGGGGGGGTAAATGTCGTTCCTTTCAATGCCATCATATGAATAAAATTTTAAACATATATAAAAATAAAATAAGTTTTAATATGTAGTATTTCACAGTATTTCTTTTTTTAACATTTTTTGATTAAAATAACATAGCTTTGGTGAGCGTAAGAGATGTCTTTCAAAATAATTTGACCCCAAACTTATATATACTACTTTTCAAAATGATAAACCACCAAATATTCTGATTCTAAAACCCCAAAATTCTGATTGCTTATAAAAGTTGACTTCATTTTGGTAATTATAGGTAATTATATCAGAACCAATCCTAAACCAAAGTAAAAAGTACCTGGGGCGTCACTTCTTCTTTCTCCTTGATACTGTGGCTGCCCTGCAAACTGCGCTGGAGCTGCTGACGAAGCTTTGCAATCTAGAAATCACATTTTTACCATTAGCAACAGATGGAAGGAAGAAATAAACCGTGACACAAAATCTAAACTCCACCCATGATGACTACTGTATACTAGATGACATGACCTACAATTAACCATGTTTAATAGCGATGTCTAACGTCACAGGTTTCACCAAACATCGCTCAGTGAGTCTTCTGAAGATATGTTTATATCGTGGGTTTCCTAAAGGTGCCAACGAGCCAATAACTTTTCCTGTGTTTTTTCATGCAAACCTCTATGAGATGGTCAGCGCTGCCCCATGATGCCGAGCGTTTGTGTACGATAACCTCTCCTCCATCCTCAGGCCAAAAGCCAGGTGTCTGCAATAAACATGGTTAAAACATGGTTAAAACAGGGTCACCATGCAAACGCTGACTTTAACTTGTCATGTCCTAAACAGAATATATTCTTGAAGTCATGCAACCTTAAATATGTGAATTTTTCATGAAACAACAACAAAATATTAGTGATTGGCAAACAGCATGTGTCGCTTCGACCAAAACCACAACACAACCGATGAACAGACACCCAGAGCTCCAGAAGGCCACAGGAGATGGGCAATATTGACAATCATTTTCCAGATCCATGTTTTCGACTGAACCTGCATGTGTCATGTTGCAACTTGAACTTCCAGGCCGTCTTGAATGTCTTCTGTTTTGTGGCATGCCAGCTGATAAACTTCTGAGAAAGTTAAGGTGAAGAAGGGTGGAGGAATATTTATAAATGTTTCAACTGTTTTAGTCCATGTAATAACAGCCATCCATAAAAAGCTTTCACTTTATGGATAAACAAAAGTACAGTAGAAAGCAAGTCATACTGGTTTGTAACGACACAGAGCATCTATGCATACTTAAAAAAAGTAAACTAAAATATATTTTAATGTAACTTTTATTGAAATGTCATATAATAGATATGTATGCACATGAATGTTTATTTCAAAGTTTAATAAGCTTTCCAGTGCAAATGCCTAAAGATTCTTAAATCACAACACATTTACCTGAGAAGGAAAAAAATGACATAAGAAGTTTTATGAGAAAATGAACAACATGAACAAATATCTGCCAATGGGTTCAGAAAAAAATCTTCTTAATTTAAAAGGAAAACAAGTTTTCTTACCCCAATGACAGATACTTGTTCTTGGGGTAAGGTGAGCATAAACTCACCTAATTTTGTTCATTTCTTCCAGAACACAAGATTTCATGGTTTACTATATCTTCAATTTGCATCTCAAGTAAATGTATCTTGATTTAAGGATGTTTAGATATTTGTTTTGGAAAACAAGAAGATATTCCTATTTTGCCAAGAATTTGCCAAGACGTTTTTAAGGCCTTGATTCATGGAAGGGTGAAGGAAGAAACCCTGTTCATGAATATTATATTATCTGCAAGTAGCTTATAAAAGCATACCCATCCAGTTCTTTTTCACAAGGCGACGGTGAATAAATGAACAAAGAATGCCATCTTTGTAAAGAGGTAAACAGGGTCAATACTGATTTCATGTTGACTAAGAAAACAGTCCAACAGAAGGTTCTGAACACCAACCATTAATTCTCCAAGCGCTTTAAACAATGGCAAACGCTGCTACTGTCAACAAAGAGCCTCGGCGTGAAGAGAGACGTTGAGAGAAACAGGCTGATTTTGACATTCTGGGCCGCTCTGGAGCACGAGGCCTCCGCGAGCCGGATCAGACATTAGCATATGTATGGATCTCACTGCAGGCAGCTCAGCTCAGCGCAGGCACACAAAGAGCTGTCGGAGAGCGCCAGGTGGTGCAGAGACACACAGCCATGTGCTCTCCAGCCTTACACACCTACACACACACACAGAGCGACAGGTGCAAACTGCTGCACCTCCAGAAAGAATTCACTCCACACAAACCAGAGAAAACTTTCTATAACGGCAGACTGCCACCGAACATCGGGCCTTTGTGACGGCTTTGTTTCAGGGGAGGCGAGGGGTCTCAGCGGAGCTAAACCACTGAGCAGTCAAAGACTTCATGATACTAATGAATAAAGGAAACAAAACCCAGTAAGAATAGACTTCATTACCGACAGATGACCATTTTGAGCAAACGAGCAAAACTGGCTCCATTTGGACATTTCAGAGCAAGAAGAAATAAAATGTATTTACTTAAATAGACATTTCTGGTCTTATTGTAAATTATTAATTGGTGCATATTATTTTAGATATCACAAAAAGACATGTATGTACTGGTGCATGTAATTTTAGATATTACAAAAACAGGTTTCTGGTGTTATTGTGAATCATTTACTGGTGCATGTTTATTTATTTAGATACTACAGAAATAGGTTTTTGGTCTTATTATGAATCATTTCTTGGTGCACGTTATTTTAGATACAATGAAAATTTATTTTATTAATAATTGGCATGTCCTCTACAGCGAATGACTTTATTTGTTTACTTTTCCTTTCTGTATATTGTCAAATATTACATGTACTGAAAACACCTCAATATCTTTCACTATTTAATTTTTCCCCATTAATATTTAAAAGTCTATTTAAGTTCCAAAATGCTAATATCTGAAAAAAAAGAAACTGAAAAAAAAAAAATGTAATGCATATAAATCCTTTTCCAGTCTGTTAATATCCACTGTGGATCAATAAATCAATCCCTGATTGATACAACTTACATTTTGTCTAATTTAATACCCTTTTTAACTTTTTAAAAGGATTATGAAAATGAAATTGGTTCACATTTGTGTGAATTGTCTAAATAATTAATGTGATTAAAATACAAATGAAACAGCATACAAAGCATCATTTATTTTACACTAAGGAGCACGTGAGGAAACTTTTCAATCTAGATTATAAAAAATAATGACAAAAGTTATTTTTACAGAGAAAAGTATCAATGATATTTTAATGGAATTTTGTTATCTAATGCAATGACATCCAGCCATTTGAAGTGTAATGTCTCTGCTTGATTCATCAGTGCACAAATTCCAAATAATACATAATTCTCTTAGTATTCTTTTATATAAAACTGAATCATTTGCACCATCTCTGCAACAATTTCCTTTTCCATTAACGTCACTGGTCTCTTATTTTTCATCTCTCTTGGATCTATTCTGTTATGCAACGCCCACTTTTGAAATAAATCAATTCATTACAGGCAAAAGCAACTTGTTGTCTTGTTTAAAATCCTGTTTGATTTCATTTCTGATTATGGAAATTAAATTGGTTGCAAACGCCAGTACAAGCTGATTTTGAGTTGTAAACGTCCCGATATCTATGTCACTGCATTAAAAAACTTTTCAAGCAAAACATTTCATAAAATTGAATTTTTAGATTCTAAGTACTGTAAATTCCGTTAAGTCACTGAGCATAAAAGAATTGGGTAGTTAGTTCTGAGAAAAGGCCTCATATCAATGATTTGCAGATGCTGTTTTGATATTTTAATATATTATTTTTACAAATGCAATGCCATTCAGACACTGTACGTGTTTATTATTATTAAAGTTTTTATTATTAAAGAGTTACTATATGTGAACTGTGAAGCAAATTGCATGTGACATTGACTCACCTGTGTGGCTTTATCACTCATACAGGACGCCTGGAGTTGGTACGGCTCTCGCGGCCACTGTCCAATTAGGTACTGCTCAGGCAGCTTGTCCAATGAGGGCGGCTGTCGACTGGCTGATCGAGCTAATGAGAAAAGAAAAGGCGTTTTTATTATGTATGCAGTGGACAGTGACATGAAAAATTACTGCAGTGCAGTAACAGAGAGGAAGTTGGTGGGTGTCACTGGAAAACTGATGAGCTGTTGCCTCCTCTGTCATAATCATACTGAAACAGATTGTGTTCATGAAGGAAACGGAAGTAACAGAAACATCATATTTACATTTTCTGAAGAAAATTTGACTAGTGTTTGACCATGCAAAACGTTCTTGTTTGCAGGCCTAAGTCAAGTCTCTATGATAGTCTGATCTCTAGATATGGCTCAGGTCCCTCTGTCAGTGCAAATTTATGGGATTTTTGTATTTTTTTAATAATCCATCACCACAAAAATACATCCAACTGCTTATAAAATGAATGACAACACCTACCATAATTATGCTAATAATATAATATAATATATAATAATAACACCTACAGGTGCATCTCGGTAAATTAGAATGTCGTGGAAAAGTTCATTTATTTCATGTATTTAACTCAAATTGTGAATCAAATTGTATTAAATAAATTCAATGCACAGACTGAAGTAGTTTAAGTCTTTGGTTCTTTTAATTGTGATGATTTTGGCTCACAATTCACAAATTAGAATACTTCATAAGACCAATAAAAAATAAAGATTTTTAATGAATTGATGGCCTGCTGAAAAGTATGCTCATTTACTGTACATGTACTCAGTACTTGGTAGGGGCTCCTTTTGCTTTAATTACTGCCTCAATTCGTCGTGCATGGAGGTGATCAGTTTGTGGCACTTCTGAGGTGGTCTGGAAGCCCAGGTTTCTTTGACAGTGGCCTTCGGCTCATCTGCATTTTTTGGTCTCTTGTTTCTCATCTTCCTCTTGACAATAGCCCATAGATTCTCTCTGGGGTTCAGGTCTGGTGAGTTTGCTGGCCAGTCAAACACACCAACACCATGGTCATTTAACCAACTTATGGTGCTTTTGGCAGTGTGGGCAGGTGCCAAATCCTGCTGGAAAATGAAATCAGCATCTTCAAAAAGCTGGTCAGCAGAAGCATCCTAAATGTGCTCCAAAATGTCTTGGTAAATGGATGCAGTGACACTGGTTTTAAAAAAAAGTTCTCTCGGTTGGTTGAGCATCTTTTTCTTCCACACTTTTTCCTTTCACTCAACTCTCTGTTAACATGCTTGGATACAGCATTCTGTGAACAGCTTCTTTGGCAATGAATGTTTGTGGCTTAACCTCCTTGTGAAGGGTGTCAATGATTGTCTTCTGTACAACTGTCAGATCAGCAGTCTTCTCCATGATTGTGTAGCCTAGTGAACAAAACTGAGAGACCATTTAGAAGGCCCAGGAAACCTTTGCATGTGTTTTGAGTTGATTAGCTGATTGACATGTCACTATATTCTAATTTATTGTGATAGTGAATTGGTGGGTTATTGTTAAATGTGAGCCAAAATCATCACAATTAGAAGAACCAAAGACTTCAGCTACTTCAGTCTGTGTGCATTGAATTCATATAATAAACAAGTTCTACAATTTGACTTGAATTACTGAAATAAATGAACTTTTCCATGACATTCTAATTTATTGAGATGCACTTGAATATATATAAACTTTTAACACAATGTACTTTTATAGATTTTATTGATTGAATACAAATGAGTTCTCACATTAAGGTTATGCTCTGAGGACACACAGGAGGAAATGAAACAAAGTGAAACTGCTCACAGTGAAACCCACATACATGTACACACATGCACCAACAGCTGAAATTCAAAACAACTCGCTTGCATGCAGCCCACAGAGCAATTCCTGCGAGTGTTTGCTCTCTGCTCCAGCTCTGCAAACACAAAATGTCAAAGCCTATGCAAAAGAGCCAACAAAATGGCACTGTCGGTTTACCCTCTGCTCATTGTTTTACACCATTGTACCAAAAAAACACAACTCAGCAAGTAACACTCATTATCAGACGTGTCGCAGCACGGCTGCTTACAGTACAGGCCTCAAACACTGAAGCAGTCTGAATGATAACCATCAACATTTTTAGCCCAGTACACACACCTTTTCTCAATGCATTTGTTGGGGGACGGCTACACTACATTCACTTGCAGATTGCAGCGAGGCAGCTGCAAGGTCTTTGTGTGAAGGAGAAGCGTTTCAAATGCAAATCTACACAAGCATCAGGCACTCCACGAGGACGGGAGATACATAGAGAGCTGTCCGACTTATTAGGTACAGCCTGCCTGGCCAGAACAGTTTAGACAATAGTAGTTTACTCATATAAGAACAGGAATGGAATACTAGATTACTAACTCCTGAATAGTGTGCAGTATATACTATATAGTTCATACATAGTATGTACAGTAAAACACAACGCCATTATAAATGTCTCCAAAAGCAAAGTGCTACATTGTTGTCACATGATGTTGCATGTTTAATTCAGAAAGAGGTGTGGAGTTATGGTGCGTCAGATGGTATTTACAAGATCAATGCACATAAATGAGTGTTTTAACTTTGCTTAATTTTTTTGTAGAAAAGGTGCATCACCATTTTGCTCCGATAAAAGTGATGTGAACGCAGCTGATGCCATAATTAAGACTTTTCAACTCATATATATGAACTTCCCATGAGGACTTGAATGCACCTTGTGGCAAAAAAATATTTAATCTTGTAATAAAATAAAATGTTAAAATATATGAAGATTTGTCAGATTTGCAAGGTTCTTCTACAGTGCACACTATACATACTGCATACTGCAGAAGAGTAGTATGGTAGAGTGTTATTCCAAGTTTGACTACATCAAAGACGTGTTTGTCATCTGAGGAAATGTTCAAATGCGTGATACATAATGAATAATGTAGATTGGGTCATTTATTACTGAATATTAAACCAGTTTTGCTAAATAAAATATAGATTTTTTTGTGACAATGATCATCTGATTGTATAATATCTTACTTATATACACAACTTCCTGTCAAATAAATGAATGTGGAAGTTTGATGATAAAGATCAAAATTACACAGCTGTTTAAAAAATGGTTGATCACGCAACTTTATGTCAATATTATGAGATATAAATCTTGAATGCCACTATTGACTTATCAGAATCAAGTCCAAGGAGCAGGGCAATAAAATGAAACTATATGATACTTCACAAAATAGTTTGGGAAGTGGTCTGTGGTTCATATGCTGTAAACATTTTGTATCATCCTGAAAAACCCTGAATTAATGGTTGAATGGTTAAAAAAGTAAAAGAAAGAAAGAAAGAAATATACTTACATGCCCCTTAATTGTAACAACTGAGAGAACTAATGCTATTTTCACAGAAACATATAGAAACATAACACACACATATACACACAAAGTTACAGCCTACAGAAATTTGGCATCATACTGGATCTGGATTTTTTGGATTTTGGATTTTTGGATTTGGTTTGGGATCTAAATTTGATTTAATATAACAGCTATTTATTTATTTTTTCGAATCATTTCTTATTTTCTTTGTACAGGTTCTTTAACAGTTGACCGATGTGAATCTGTATCAAATAATACTGCGCAACATTTTACTTACACAGATACTATAATTAAACAATGTTGTCTTGTTCAGTGATTTAAACCTAACTGCACATACTATTCAGATCATAAAATGTCTAAAAAAAACCTTAGGAAGGAAAGTCCAGTCAATACATATTCAATGTGGAAGATGCAGTCAAATCAAGCTCACATGAAAAATAAAGAGTTACAGATCACATACAAAGAGTTTAAGACCAAACAAACTCAATAACTGGAGTTCAAACACATTAAATTTAAAAATGCATTATGTTTTTATAAAATAAAAAAGCTTACCTCTCCCTGCTGATATAAAGTGACTCTCTGATGGGATCCTGGTGGGCTTAGTGATCTGCTTCATATTTGCAGCATGTGATGATGATGATGATGATGATGATAGTGATGATGATGATGGACTTCTGCTGTGTCTTGAAGAGGAGAATGAAGCTGATCTCGTCTGATCACTCCATCTCAGAGGGACACTGGCAGACACAGGCTGGAGAGTGGAGTTACTGTTGCACTTGGTGCGTATATGCGCACGAGACACACTAATTATCTCCAGAACGAGAACTGAAAACGTGTTCATGCGAAAACCCGAGCTATTATCAACCTTCGCTTCCTCTTAACCTATTGTGACCGTACGAGCTTGTCGTTCCCTGTAAAACTTTGCATCGAAGTTGACGCAAAGTTCAGACGCTGGTCCAAACTCTCCAGTGCTCCTGCGCTGACAGATGTGAACAGTAAAGGCAGTGGGCGGGCGGAAGGCACGGCATGCTGAATCTGATTGGAGCAGAGACCAGCGTTGCTCGTTGCTTATTGGCTTGTACGTTCCAACTTGCAGCGAAGAGCCAATGAGATCACTGCATCATCAGCTGGGGTGGAGATTAGTTTTGCGTGAAAAACAGACATTGCTTTGGACCTGTGGAATGTTTTTATGTTGTCTCATATTCTGAAAAAAGAAAGTGTAGGAGTATTGTTTACATTCCGGAAAGCATTACTTGAATTATCCTAAAGGAATAGTTAAAAAAAAAGTCTGATGCCTTTCCAAACATAGTGATTACCATCAGTTGAGCTCTAAAAATGGCAAAAACGTCATGAAAGATGTCTATACAAGTAGGAAGTTGCTGTATGTAAATTGTGTGAGAAACAGGCCAACATTCAAGTGATTATTAACCGAACACCTTCCCATCTTCCTCATTCGTGTTCGTGTTCAGACTCAAAATGGCATTGGGCCTGAAGCTCAGTTTAAAGCTACTTATAGCAAAATGCTATTAGTTCTCATGACAAAGCACATTTTCCACCCAAATTCTCCAAGGCAAGACTGTTGTCATGGGTTTCCCTTAGGAATTTCTTGTTGTTTTGTTCTACATTATAATATACAGCCATAGCTCAAAAGTGTATTGGGGGTATGACTGCAATTTATGTTGCAGAACAAAACGTGAAAGTCTCGACAAGTAATGATAACCACAGACCATATTTAATGATAATATATTACTTGTGGTGAATCCCCAAAAAAGCTATGCACAAAAACAACAGAAATGTGCCGAGTCCCATGTCACGAAAATGCTAATTGTCTTTCTGTACTTAGCACTACAAACTCAGTGGCTTTATTGTCATGAAAATGTCCCAACATGCACACACACACACACACACCTTGTAAGGTCCTAAAGCTCCAAAAATTGGCTTTTCTAGGCGAATTAAGACTATTACTGGTCATACATTTTTTTTTTTTTTTTGCAGTAAGTAAAGATGCTATTGCATATCTTCACCATGGTAGACTAAACTGAAAATCTGCATTAATCTCATTGAAGCAAACTAAATGTCTCATTATTTGGTTGCATAAAGGGGAAAAGAAAATGCTGCATTCAAAGCTCCTTCAAAAAATGTTTTAATAACATTAGTCCTCAATGGAAGTTCGTTTTGCTTTTCAAAAAAAAAAAAAAAAAAAAAAATTACAGACACAATCATTTAAATAATTAGGATGTTAAATTGCATTGATTGTGCTATAAATTACGGTAAGCACTACAAAACAGCATTACCTTTAGATCCAAAAATGCACTTAAACACTTATTCAGAACTAATGTTAAACCTACATATTTTAAACAACGAAAATCTGCAAAAATCACTGTTATTTGTTAAAAGCAATTTTTAAAACAAATTGAAAAGACATTTTAGCACTTTCCAGTGAAGACCATTTGACTGTATTGTAGATGTCTGAAATATTCAATTTTCAACAGTTGACTGAGGTTCAGTGTGGTATTGAGTAATATGCAATAAATACAGAATAATAAAACAATATGAATCGCTTAACTCAGAGGAAAGTAGTTGAAGTATTTATGGACCATGTGAAAACACTTTCTAAGATATAAACAAAACATTCCTGACATGCATTCAAACTCCTCCGGTTGAGATTACGGTGGTATCTCTCTCCCTGTCTCTAAAGTTGATATTGAAATGCATAGGTCAGACATTCACATGGGTTCTTTCTCTTCTCAGGACACACAACTGCCCATGCGTAGGTGACTTAATCATGGATAACATAATCCTTACAATCTAACTGCTTTAGTTCCTGTGACAATAGAGCACCTGTTGTCAACTTCAATACCAGTGAGGTGTGCAAGTTGGAAAACAAAGGCAGAAAGGCCTTTATGCACTATCAGAAGGCACCAGGTTGCCTGTGGTGTCCAGCTGCATGCATTTACAGGTGCAGGCCGACACGGGACACTCACTGTGATCTCTGAAAGGAAAGACAATATAATGGCACTGAAAATGCTATGCTTAATGCTATAAACCACAGTTCAAAAGTTGAATGTCTTTGAAAGATGATTTATTAATGCATACTAATTATGCTTTTTTTCCCCATGATTCTCTGATGAATAAGAACAGCATTTTTTTTTTATCGTTAACTTTTGTAACATTATAAATATCTTTACGGTCACTTCTTATCAATTTAATGCATCCTTTTATTAATTTCTTAATAAAAACTTTTGAACAGTAGTGTATTTGTATTATAAGGTCATGGAATAAATGGCACACTATGGGTGAATATGACTCTTACCTAAACCAGCTGAGCATGTGACCTGCGTGGCCACCGTGCCGGCAGTTGTGGCACCAGGTGAACCAGTTATTAAACTGAGCAAGTTTTTTGTCTCGTGTGAGATCGGCTTTCTCATCTGCTTTTCCTGTGCCTGATAGGATGGACCACATGAATCTCACAGTGAACTGAACATGTTTCCATTATGGTATCATAATTCAAGAAGAACTTGAAATGATCGGTCTGTTACCTGGGCAGCTGGACACAGGGGTGCCCATGTTCATTAAGCAGAGAGCACAGCGTGGAAGTGGTTTACGACAACCAGGGCAACTGGTGACCTTTGACTTGGTGGGTGAACCGCTGACCCCGTACTGACTGAATCCACGGCCCTGATGTGGGATCGCCGAGCAGCTGTATGATATAGACTTCCCACAGAAATTACAGCTCACAAACACCTGCGCAGAACATATGTACAGGAATTAGAATTAAAAAAGATTTTAAAAATTCTGAATTAACCAACATACGTAAAGACAAAATGTAAGATTAAGTGTGGAACAAAAAAGCTAGGGATGCACCGATAAGTATTTTTATGTCTATACTCATAAACAATATTATGAATCACTAAATTACTGCTACAGTATCTAGTTAAACATCTAGTCTTTGTTTTATCTAGCTGTATTTACTCAGCTTATAACATCCAAGTGAAAGATATAGAAACCAACATGTCAAAAAAAAAAAAAAAAAAACATTTGATAAAGTTTTGCTCCGTAAATACAGCAGGATAAAACAAACAATTTTTCATTTCAGGCTGCAAAGCAACAAAATGTGATTATTTTAAAGAGGTTGATTCTTTTCTATATCTACGGTACACATACATCATACACAGCTAGCTATATATATATATATATATATATATATATATATATATATATATATATATATATATTAGGGCCGGGACTTTAACGCGTTAATTGAGATTAATTAATTACACAAAAAATAACGCGTTAACTAAGATTAATTAATTACAGAAAAAAAAAATTCCCGCATTTTTAATAACGTATTTTTGCACCGCGGAACGTTTCTCACTGGATGCGTTTCGGCGGACCGATTATACTGAAGCACCAACTAGCGTTCACATATCACTGCAGCACATCGACGAGCCTCAAGTACATAGACAGTAAAAGAAATGGACACAGCGACCCCATTGGAACTCAATTGAGACAAGTGAAGCCCATTTTTAGCGTTTTTTAGCACTTCCGTTTCTGACGCGCAGACTCAAACGAAGCTTGACGACGTCAGCAACCTGTCTGACAGATGTAAATCTTCTAGTAGCTGTGCGTGCAAACTGCCATCGTTAATCTTGCAGAGACGGCGAGCTTGAGCGGGGAGTTCTTTGTTGTGAGTGAGCAGGAGTAAGTATTCTGATTAATTATTTTGTATAGTATTTTAAAATGTAACGCCAGTACGCCATATTAAGTTAATTGCCTGCGAGCTTCTCCTCCTGTCTGTACGGTAATGCGACAGAGAGCCAAGTGGTTATGACGCAATCGTTAGCCTATTTTTTACAAAAACTGTTTATACGGGGCCATAATGTAACATAGAAGGTAATGGAGCCCTTTATACATTGTGGTGTATCTTTAGAAATAAATAATGGACAAACAGAGTCTTTAAACGCCTCAGATGTAAAGTTATTCGCTGTCAAAGTGACGCCAAAATGAATGGGAGTCAATGGGAATGCTAACGCAAGTGAAGTTCTGCTACAAGATGGCAGCCCCCACCCGACTTCAACTTCCGGTCGAGTTCCTTGCCCCTTGCTCAAGTATCATCTCAACGCAAAACATATAGCAGCTAGCGTGGACGTGAACTATGTATTATTTTGTTGGTGCAACTGGCAGTTTATGTTGAACTCTTTATTGTTTTGGCCAAGGTTGTTGAGAGTTGGACTTAGTATGTTATGGCCTCTGAAGCATCATGAGAGATGTTTTCTAATAGTCAGTGTTTCTAATGTTCTGAATGTAATTGACAGTATTGTGTTTTACTTAAAAAACACTTTACAGAAGGTTCCAGCACCTATAAGCTTCATGAATTTCTGAAATGTACTATTTCTAAATTGTTTCTAAATATGCTATTGCTACACTTCATGGCAAAATTTGCACTGGTCTGCTAGACTTGGTTGAACAAAAATAAACAATATTTTGTTGCTTAAGCTTATGTATTCAGTCATTATTCAGTGGTATATTATAAATCCATGTGAAAAAAATTACTTCTCACTGTTCTCAGGTCAAATATTTATATGCGATTAAAATGCGATTAATTTCGATTAATTAATTACAAAGCCTCTAATTAATTAGATTAATTTTTTTAATCGAGTCCCGGCCCTAAATATATATATATATATATATATATATATATATATATATATATATATATATATATATATATATATATATATATATTTTTTTTTTTTTTTTTTTTTTTTTTTTTTTGATAATTATCAATCTGATAGGGTCAACATTGGCCCAATCAGATCGATATATATATATATTTTTATCACTAATACTGACCGATATAAATTCATCAATGATAATATCATGCATGCAAAGCTTAACAACTGTCAGAAAGAAACTCGATTCTAGCCTGTGGAAGTGGTTTTGAGCTGGGATCCAGTTTGCTCCTATGAATGTCGAATTCAGCCCGTTTATGCCAAAACCTCCAGGCATCCAACAGGTTGCGGTAGTTCTCGATCCAGCACTGCACCCGAGGGTCCTTCAGCACCTCTCCTGGGGAGCCCTGACACAACAAACAGCACACAAATCCACATTTAACCCACTCTTTTGGAAAATTGTAGGCAGACCTGAATTTCCTGGTTTAACAACACACAGTCACACTTCTATTTCTTCTCAGCATTTCTCCCCCCCTCTCTAGTTTTCTTTTCTAATCTAGTTGTCATTGTATAATATGTATATATGTTGGCTCTTTGACAAATTGCTTTTGCTCATCTTTTGTAAGTCGCTTTGGATAAAAGCACCTGCTAAATACACAGATGTAAATGTACAAACATTAGATTCGTCCTATCCATCCATCTAATGAACATCTTTATTGGTTTGCATTTTCCTTTGTACTGATTCTGTAATATACACTACTGTTCACAAGTTTAGGGTAAGATTTCTCTGACAGAAATTAAAAGGAGCACCTTAAAAAAAAAAATAAACATATTCCTCGTGTGTTTGCGCACACCTGGCGAATAAAGCTAATTCTGATTCTGATACTTTTTTTCAGCAACCATGCATTAAATTGATCAAAGGTGACAGAAATTACATGATCTATTTCAAACAAGTGTTCTTTTGAAATGTCTATTTATCAAAGAATCCTAAAAACGTCTCATGGTTTCCACAAAAATATTAAGCAGCACAACGGTTTTAACAACTGATTATAATAAGAAATGTATCTTGAGTAGTGGAGTAATGATGCTTTGCATCAAAGGAATAAATTATATTTTAAAATACATTCAAATAGAAAAGTTATTTTAAACTGTAATAATATTTCACAAGAATACTGTTTTTACTGTATTTTGTACTTCTTTCAACAACATAAAAAACTGAAACTGACCCCAAACATTCATCTATTCTCTTATGTATCTGTCTTTGTGATATATTGTTCTGTTTCTGGACTTTAACTTACTTTGAGCATGCAGAAACTGGCCGTCTGCACGTCTCCGGTTCGGTCTACATAACTCTCCATCAGATCTACTCCATCTTTCGTCAGTCCTGTCAGCAGGATACCCTCCAGATTACCAGCCTCCTTCATCTCATAGGTCAGCTTGTCTATGTAACGAGGCAACTTAAGGAAAGAAAATAACAGTATGTTATATCAGTGCACATGAATGAGACCTGGATAAACTCGGGGGTGAGCGGGTCTTACCTGAGTGTCATTTAGAAACATACATGCAAATGCCACCCTGTCCCTGACAGCCACACGACTCTCATACTGGAAAACACAAAACACGCTTTTTATTAAAGAACTTGAATAACATTAATTACAACTGCATATTGTACCCTGAATATTCATTTAAGCACAAAACATTTTATAAACATACTAGGACGGCATCAAAGGCGCCAGGTTCACTGGTGAGGAAGGCAAACATGATACACAGGTGCGCCTTCTTCAGCTGGAGTCTGAGAGAGCTGCACATCTCTCTCCACAGGGAGTTCTTCTCATCAGTGTAGCCCGACAGAGCCATGGCCACCACGTTCAGGTTCAGATCACCTGAGCACAACATCAAGGAAACAGAAAACAAGATTTGCATTAGTCCTTTTACAACATCAAGGTTAATATAATTAACCCAAATTGGTAACACTTTATAATAACTGCACACTAATAATCATTAATTAAGCATTAGTAAACAGATAATTCATAATTTATAAAGCATTAATAGAAAGTAATCGATTTATAAATACAGATATAAATGATTTATTCTTGATTTAAAAGTATATCTATAATGTGTAATTTCATACTTTATTCATGATCAATTTATCATTTCTCAATGAAGTATAGCATTATTTACAAACCAGTTATTTAGGAGTTGCCAGTGATTCATAAGATCACAAGAAATGTAGTAAATTCAGGTAGTTATAAAGCATTTAGTAGTGGTCAGTTACCTATTTATGTGAGCTCATCTAAAGTGAGGACTAGTTATGCCTTGTAAAGCATTTATAAAGGATATTAAAAGGAACAAAGAAACAAACACAACACAGTGATACAGAAAATAGAAATATTAACAGCCTTTAAATCTCATTTGTAAAAGCTTTACAAGGCATAAATAGTCCTCACTTTAGATGAGCTCACAAAAATAGTTAACTAACAACTACATATGTTTTATGACTACCTGAATTAACTCTGAATTACAGTAAGAATACATGTTAATAAACCATTTATTAACACTATAAGTAACTATTACTATATGTCTGAATAAAAAGATGTATGAATGCACATTTAAATAGTTTATTAATCATTTACTTACAATTTCTAAGTGATTTTATAAACCACTGACAACTCCTTAATAACTGGTGTGTAAATAATGCTATACTTAATTTAGAAATTATAAATTGATCATTAATAAAGTATGAAAAAACAATTATTAAATACGTCAGGTATAAAGCATTTATATCTGTATTTATAAACTGCTTATAAATGTCTATTAATGCTTTATAAATGATGAATTAACTGTTTCCTAATGCTTAACTAATGATTAATAGCATGCAGTTATTATAAAGTGTTACCATATAAATATATATATATATATATATATATATGTATATATATATATATATATATATATATATATATATATATATATATATATATATATATATATATATATATATGCATGCATTCATGTATGTATCTATGCATTTAAAAGAACTGTGTGGAACTTCTGTGTTCTAAGGAAGAAACAACAATGTATGCCATTTGGATGAGTGCAAACAAAACACAATGCAAAGACAAAAGCCTTATGACAGTAGGTGTAGAAAAAACCCACACCCCTTGTAAAGATAAGATAATATCTTTTTCCTAAACCCAAAACTAATTGTGCTTTAAGCCCAAACAACGGGCAATTATGAATAATAAACATACAGCCCCATATGCCGTATGCATCTGCAGCTTTAGGGCTTTTAATATTAAACAGCTATCATTGTGTAACGTAAGCCATGCTTTTGTCATTTTGTCAGTATATAAAGGACCATTTTGATTGCAAACAGGCAGTCAATGTCGTTTTTCTGTCTTGCCTGGATTTCACACAGTCCTTCTAACATTCATCCAAATGTTCAGAGAGGACAGGACTTCCTGTTAAAGCCCCTAGGGGAACATGAACATCAGTCTCTCTATATAAACAAGCTATTCCAAATTGTTCAGATGATATCTCCATTTTAAATGACTCCCTAATAAAGATAAATTATATATCATTATCAGCCAACAGACGCAAGTTTTTAAAATGGCACTTACGTGTCCAGGTAACATTTCTATCCAAATTAATGAAAGAAAAAGTTAAATTTACATTACATTTATGTTTAAAGCTGAATTTAAAAAACAAACAAACAAATAAAAATTAATAAACACCATATGGACGTTCACAAAACTACTACTGATAAAATTGATTCAAACTTTTACTAAAATTAAAGTGAAAAAATATAAAAATGAATGCAAAATATTAACAAAAACTAGAATCAGAACTAGAAGCAACACTGAGATGTTTATATATATATTTATATATATATTTATATATATATATATATATATATATATATATATATATATATATATATATATATATATATATATATATATATATATATATTAGTTTTATATATGCATAAGATGTTTTATATATATTTGATTTTATTGCATTATTTTGTTTTCTGTTACTAATCGAGGAAAATGCTATCTTTACACGAATATAACATTACTGTGGAAAATAAAATCTTACAAATTTGCTTCATTTTTCTATAAAATACCATTCCTTTCTTCCCTTTAGATTTCAGGGTAAGTTCTTGACCGGTTTTGTGAGATTTTGAGATGTCTAGTCACTGTCACTGGCAGCACAATGTTCCTTCTGTCCAGTCCTGTACCTTTCTCTGCTGAAGCTCCTTTGTTAAGGATCTGAATGGCTCGTCGGATGTCCAGGTTAAAGAGAGCGACAGCAGCGGCTCTCTCCCACTCGCCCTCCTGCTCCAGAGACTTCAGAAAGGGCTCCACATCAATGTCGGGCCCTCGACTGATCCAGCCACACAGCTGCAGGGCCAGACTGCGCTCCTCGCTGTGGTACCGCGGTACATCGGTCTGTCTGTCTGAACCTGACCAGCAGCGCCGGGTCTCTGTAGTGCCTGAGAGAATGAGATTTCTTTAGAGGGCCTCCAATGACTGAAACCATGAGGCTGACGGAGGATTAGAGCAGATGTCTATGAGAAACACTTAATGTTCACAGAAAACGTGATCGGATATTGTGTCGTTTGCACTTACCAGAGCTGGACTTGACGATGTTTTTGATGCCCGAGTAGATGAGCGACTGTTTATTGCTCTGTTGCTTCTGCTCCAAATTTTCAGTGTACTGCTTCATAAGTAAAACTTGCATAGGAAATATACAGATATCAAACAGAAACAACACCATATAGACAAGAATATGACAACACAAATGAACCAATCAATCCAGGGATTCACCAATAATACATTTATAAAAATCATGAACATTTCTCAAAAGAATTTCATGTTATTTCAGTTGTTAAAATGCATTTCTTGATGATTAATAATGTCTAGTTTCAAGTTAAATTACATATATATGTATATATATAATATTAATAAAATGATAAATACAATAAATAATGTAATATATTTTATCTATGTGTTATATTATTATATGAGTCAAGTAAATTGCAAAACATCCTGTAACAACAGAAATAGTTCGTTTTTTAGGTAAACATTCAACAATAACTCTGACCGTATATGCTTTGAAAGGTTCAAACATCTCCTGTAACGCTGCAGCGCTGCAGTGAAGGATATAATGGAGCGTGTACCAGAGCGACCTCAGCTGCGGGTCGTCTCCTCCGGCCAGCACATGGTTCCTCCACACCTGGACGGTGTCATGGCCGTAATGGGACTGCGCTCGCTCCCTCATCTTAGTGGCGATGTCCTTATCAGCAGCGGCCGCCCCCTGACCGGCGTCCTCCGTGCACTCATACAGGTGCCGCCCACACGCCCACATCAGCGAGGTGGTGGAGCTCCAGGCCAGCGATATGCGCTCGAAGACCGTAAAGTCGTTCATAACCCGGTTGGGCGATACCACCACCATGCGGTTCTGGGCGGACGGATGCCAGGCGAAGCTGCTGATGATGCTCTCGCTGCAGGGCTGGACGCTGCGCTCGATGATGGTGGGCTCCACCTCGTCGCCGAACGGCATGGGTGTGTGCTGCATGTCGTACAGCCGGATGATGTTGCTGTCCCGCGTGAGCGTGGCCAGCAGGCCCATGCGTGTTGGACACCATGCCACTTTAGTTAAAGGTTTGGGCTGCTCGGTCAAAGTAAAGACCGGCTTTTCGAATTTCCGTAAATCCCAGATTGCCACCTGGCCTTCGAAGAATGATGCAACGCGATCTGGAAAATGAGGATCCACCGTTACACCCTGGATGGCTTTGGTGTTCACAAACGTCTTCTGGCTGGTGTTGCGCAGGTCAAAGATGGCCAGATTTCGATGCATTCCAGCCAGGAGTAACTTTTGATGATCACGAGGGAGCCAACAAAGAGAAAGACATGCATCGTTCTGACCGAGCTCGTACAGCGGTTTGGTCACCAACAACCCAGAGTCCACGTCTCCAGACAGACGGGCCTTCTCAGCTGGAACCGCCTCAGGAGAAAACTTACTGCTTATGTCCCATATGAGAACGGAAAAATCAGCCCGGTGTTTGTCCAAACCAGCCGCCAGCCAGTTACTGTCCACCGGGTTCCACGCGAGTGTGTTGCATTGCCGGGCATGCTTGGGTACAAACTCTTTACCCACCAGCTCCTTACATTTGGAGTTGTGGCTCTGTCCCAGACTGGTCAGGACGACTCGGCCGTTGGCCTGTCCCACAGCCAGCAAACACTCAGGCTCATGTTTGGGATACCAAGCCACACATTTCATATACGGGGTGTCAGAGTTGATGGCCAGCAGCGTAGCCGCGGTCTCCTCTGAGAGCGGAAGGGTGCCGGCTTTAGTCTCTGGGCTTCCTGCAGGTCCAATCCGATACAGACTGAGTTCAGTGTCGCAGATCACATAGCGGTCTGCGTGATGGGGAGACCACAGGATATCTGGTTTATAGCCGCTCGACATGACAGCACAGTGGTTTCTTCAGTGCAGATACCTGTGAATGAAAAAGAGTCTTATTTATAGAGCACTTATAAATCTCACCTATCAGCAATACTTGGATGAATTCATATATTTATATACATATTACATACTATATATGTGTGTGAGTGTATATTCTACATCATAATATAATATGCATAATAATATAATGATATCATTAATTCATAAAAAAAAAAAATTGTTTTGTAAATCGAACGTCATAGAATTATTATTACCAATACTGAAATAATAAATATTTGTTTATTATTTTAAGAATTTTACTGTATTTAAGAATTCTTTTTTTTTTCATTTATTATATGACTTTTGTTTGTATAATAAATAATAGTATAATAATAATAATAATGTACATTTAATTTATAATTAATTGTTTTGTTGTTATTATTATTTGTGGAACGGTTGTATTCTTGTTTATATATATATATATATATATATATATATATATATATATATATATATATATATATATATATATACATATACATACACACACACACACAAAGATTTATTTTCCCTTCAGGATTTCTTAATACATACATCAGATGGTTAAAACAATCAACATTAAAGATGCACACGAATTTAAAGGTAATGAACAAATTTTTTTTTTTACCAAGACATGACCAAAGCTAAACCAAAGTTAAGAGAAAAAATCCAGGTTGACTGTTAAAACCATAATGTGTTTAATGTGTTGAAATAAACAGTAACGTTAAATATAATAAAAGCATTAATAATATCCATTCTACGCCTCATGACTCTATCACCCCAGTGTAAAGATTGTGTAAAATAAAATAAAACAGTTTTTTCCTAAAGAAGTAAAGAGTGCAAATGTAATTTAAAGTTCTTATGACTTGATTTTAGTGGGTTAGCCGGTTAGCTATAGCTAAACTAACCATAACAACCTTTTCTAAACCGGAAACAGGTGATGACAGACGCCAGTATCTCTATGAAGACACAGAATAAACCATGCTTTAAAATATAAATAAATGGAAGATGTGTTCATGAGCGTCTGATTAATATAAACTCACATTCGACGTGCAAACATGCTGAAGTTTGTTTGGGTAGCGTGAAGTCGGAAGCAGTGCCGATTGTAAACACAACGTGACAAAAACTCACAAAATAAAAGTCCCACTTCTTCTAATGAATAAAACAGACGTCGACCAGCAGAGAGGAACGGGGATTATATTCGTACATCTAGTACAAGTCTTCCGGGTAAAACCATAAGATAAATAAATGAATCTATAAAAATCAAACGTGTGAAATAGAAGCCACACAAATAAACATCTGGTGAATCTTATGTCTTAAGTCAAACTCAAAAATATTACACGTCTAAATTAGGCAAGGCAAGGCAAGTTTATTTATATAGCACATTTCGTACACAATGCTAATTCAAAGTGCTTTACATAAAAGAAAGTAAATAATAATCATGAATAAAAATAATCACAAAATTAAAACAAGCAATTTAAAAACTGTGAAAATGATTTACTTTTTTATTTAAAATGAATTTAAAACAGTTATAAATAGAAAATGATTTGACATAAAATACAGTGAATACTTAAAATAGAGTGCAATCAGCTCGGAAATCGCACAGCTAAACAGGTGAGTTTTGAGTCTAGATTTAAAAGGGGCTAATGTTTTAGCACATCTGATCTCTTCTGAAATCTGGTTCCAACTACAGGCGGCATAATAACTTAAAGAAGATTCCCCTTGTTTTGTGTGAACCCTAGGTATTACTAACTGACTCGTTCCTAATGATCTTAGTGGTCTGTGATCTGAGGTTTATATTCAGTGAACATATCTGCTATGTATTTTGGTCCTAGGTCATCGAGTGATTTATATACAATAAAAGTACTTTAAAATCAATCCTAAATGAAACTGGAAGCCAGTGTAAGGACCTGAGGACTGGTGTGATATGCTCAGGTTTTCTTGTTCTAGTCAGAATTCTAGCAGCAGCATTCTGGATGAGCTGCAGCTGTCTAATGGTTTTCTTGGGAAGGCCGGTGAGGAGACCATTACAATAGTCCACCCTGCTGGTGATAAAGGCATGAACAAGTTTCTCCAAGTCTTGACTGGAAACAAAATATCTAATTCTTGCAATGTTTTTAGATGATAAAATGCTGATTTAGTTACTGCTTTGACATGACTACTGAAACTAAGGTCTGTCTCCAGAATCACACCAAGATTTCTGACTTGATTTTTAATTGTTGACCCCTAGAGTCAAGGTATGCATTCACCCTGAAAACTTAATCTTTGTTTCCAAATGCAATTACCTCAGTTTTTCCCTTGTTTAACTGAAGAAAGTTATGGCACATCCAACTATTAATTTCATCAGTACATTGGCAGAGGGAGTCAATGGGGCTGTAGTCATTTGGAGATAAGGCTAGGTAAATCTGGGTATTATCAGCATAGCTGTGATAGGCAATTTGGTTCTTTTTCATGATTTGACTTAGTGATATAGGCTAAACAAGAGTGGTGCGAGAATCAAACCTTGTGGGACTCTGCATTTCATGGACATCCACTTAGACTTATGCTCTCCTATACTCACATAATACCCTCTCCCTTCTAAGTATGAAATGAACCATTTGAGTACCATCCCAGAAAGCCTGACCCAGTTTTCCAGTCTCTCTAGTAGTATGTTATGATCGACAGTGTCAAAATGCAGCACTGAGATTTTGCCATAGTCAGAATTTAAGCAAATATAATTTATTATCTTAATGAGTGCTGTCTCTCTGCTGTGATGCGGTGAGAAAACAGATTGAAAATTGTCCAGGTATCCATCTGAGTTTAAGTATTTGTTCAGCTGTTTAACTGATCTATGGCTTGAGAAGGCCTTAGACTTTCTACAGGCACACTGGGTTCCCACTTGTTCTGTAAACATTGAATGTTGAGGCTATTAAAGAGGGGACCCGACACATATCAGTGGGAGCTACTATCAGTTGTTTTTGGTTCACCTACAACAAATGGAGGGTTTGGGCCCTGGTGTTGTGGCAGCAGTCGGAGAGCTCTCGAAGGAGCAGGGCCCACAAGCTTTTTTTTTTTTTTTTTTTTTGATATCTGGGGGCTTGCGGCAAATGAGTGTGAGAGTTTAGTCCCATCATACACCAATTCCTCCATTTTCTGTGAGAAGCACAGAAGTGGAGATGCTGGAGAGAGGGATAATGTGTCTGCTAAGAGGGGCTGTGGCTCTGGTGTTTCTGGTGACTGTTATATGTTATCCTGGCTTCCCTGGCTGTTTTTCAGAAAGTCGTCCTTGGATGCTGAGCCTTGGAGCTGTTTTGATACATCAAAGTCTGTCTGTGAGGAGCTCTGTGGGAAGGGCTCAGCCGGGATAGTGTCCCTCAGCAGTGCTTGTTGTGGCTGCATGGTGTTATCAGTGTCCTTGTGGGATGTGTCAACCACATCAAGACTGGGACCAGGTGTGTGTTTGTTGAATGGATTGACACACTCTGCTGAAGGATGACGGAGGGAAAAGTAGATATTATCCTTAAGCACTCTAGCACCAAGTTTTATTTGGATGGAAGCCATACGGTTTAAACAGTTGTCTATGGCCCCAGAAAAGATTGAAGTTTTCTTTTATATTGCAAGATCTTTTAGCCATTTGTTCAGTCCAAGCAACCGCAAAAACATATTTGTTCCCCTTGATGGTAGTGGTCCACTGATGAACGACTGAACTTTGAGTCTTTGAAGTGTTTCTACTACGAAGTGAGTCTACTACATGCCTCTGTCATTTGACTGATAGATTATACTTCTTTTGGCAAGTGAAAGACATTTTAGGATCAAATTATGAGATAAAAAGCCATTATAGCATGAAAAGTAGATTTATATCGTAACTGCCTTATGTCCTAATCATTATCATTTAGATTTTCGTGTCAGTTTTCGACCTTATCATGATTACGCCTTAAAGGGGGGGTGAAATGCTATTTCATGCATACTGAGTTTTTTACACTGTTAAAGAGTTGGATTCCCATGCTAAACATGGACAAAGTTTCAAAAATTAAGTTGTACGTTTGAAGGAGTATTTTTGTTCCCAAAATACTCCTTCCGGTTTGTCACAAGTTTCGGAAAGTTTTTTTAGAGTATGAAAGTTTTTTTCAGGCAGCCTGCTAGCATATGTCCAGCTGAAATATGCTACCCACTGCATTCTGTGTCAGGTATAGGCCCTCACTCGTGCTGGCCTCATGACAGGGTGCTATCACTCACACGGTCAATGGAAGACAGCCATGTGGCGTTTTGTCAGGGACCCCATTCGTCAGTCTCTTTCTGAGGTGACGTAGAACGTGAACGACTGAAAGGGAACATCTAGGTTATGTATGTAACCCTTGTTCCCTGAAGAAGGGAACAGAGACGTTACATCCCTTTGCCACATTGCTGTTTTGATGAACGGCCAGGTCACTGGGCTTGGCTCCTCAGCGAAGACGTGAATGTGAGTTGCATGTGCTGCTTTTTAAATCACATATTCATGCAAAGTTTAATGATAATGTTAATTTTATGTGAATCTCAGATAAAGAATCACAATAACTAACATAAACAGCTTATTTGGAATTAATAAGTGAAGGTTTTTAACTGACTTCTTAATGCTCAAACTGTTTGTGTATTTTCTTTTCGTCCCAAGTCTCCTTGCTCTCTCGTCTTTTATATACAATATATAAGTCTTTGTCCATGCACATCACAAGAGAAGAGGTCCTGCAACACATGAATGTTTAAAATAATAATAATAATAATTGTTTCTCAAAAATAAATGCTAAAAGTTTGGAACAACATGAGGATGAGTAATTAATAAATAAATATTACCCAAAGTACCCAAAATGCATTTCATTATATTAGTGTGAGCCTGTAATTATAAAAAATTTGTCCCCACAGTTATGGCTGTCCTGTGCTGTGTGTGTGTGTGTTCAGTCAGGCATCAGATTGTTATGTCTTTGATGTTGGGGTGATGTTCAGCACAGCAAATCAGTCAGAACAGAACGTGCTCCATACTGGAGACATGAGCATGGGGATGCTCTCTAGATTTGCATAACAGGCAAGGTAAGTCTTTTATTTTTTCTTCATATTATTGTTCTGATATTAGTTTCACTCATTTTGAGGAATTATAACCTGCTTAAAATACCATTTTACCAGCATTACATGGCAGAATTAAACATAGAACATTGCATCTGACCTTATTGCATGATGTATATGTGCATTTTTTATCTGTAAACAACATGCATGTCATTGTTTAAAGTGCTTGGTGCACAAGGACCAGTTTGTGTTTAAACTTAAAAAGTGTATTTTCAGACAACAAGAAAATTAGCCATTATGTGTTGGACTTTGTAATGCATAATGTACACCATGAACAGTTTTAAGATGCACAGAATGTCTGAAAGTTTTTCTTTGATTGTTTTTAAGATTAGACATGAATGAAAGCATGGCCAAAGGGTTTTCTCTGTGCCTGTTGTTTTGGCTGCTTGCACCTGTGACCAGATGCCAGAACAGAAGACAGTCTGGAGAAAGATTGAACTATCTCACCACAAAACAGGACAATGGTAAACACATCAGTGTTTCATTCTGCGTCAGAGTATATTTTATTGTGTTGGCTTAGTATAGAATGTACAAAAATTTAAGTTAGATATCTTTAATATCTCAGTAGTTTCTCCTAAACAGCAATGAGTTTAAATTAAATACGTTTCTCATGAAAAGTCTGAATTGTTAGGCTGATAATATATTTTTCTGAATTGTTATGCTGATAATATATTTTTTGATTTTTAGACTCAATTAGGAAAAAAGGCTAAATAAAAAAATTAACTCATTGGTCTCAGATGTTTGTACCCTATCACTCTTAACCCTATAAAGCCTACTGTATCATAATTGATAAATACACTATTATGATCATGATTAAAACTTTACTGAAAAACACAATCTGTCATTTGATTGATAGATTATACTTCTTTTAACAAGTAAAAGACATTTTAGGGTCATGTGAAAGCTTTACTGATTTTTTTAAAATTATTATTTAAAATAACTTTTATATTGCAATATTTCAAGATGAACATTTACTGGACTAAAGAAACTTTACCTGATTATCCACACACACACACACACAAACACACACACACACACACACACTACATGGGACCACATTGTCCCACTTTTTAGTTTAAAGAAAGTATTCATTTACTTTAAGTATCTTTTTTTTTCTTTAAATGTAATGGCAATAAACTTTGAGCTTTGAGTACACAACTAGTTTACAACTACAAAGTACATAACATACATTTCTGAGAAGTTCATAAAAAGTAGAATGAAAGTTTTCTTATTTTTATTTTTTTTAAAGTATAGCACACTTCAATAAACTTATTTTGTGTAAGGACATTGGTCATTATTGTACTGCATTGCATTATATGTTTGTTTTTTTACCCCACTTTGAGTTTTGATTATAAAACGAAGCATTTAAATAACATCTTACATGACATATTATTGGACGATATAGACTGACAACTAATATTTATATGCATTTTATGTATAGTCTTTTCTACTTTTATAAATACCTCATTGATCAAAATTTCATCTTATTTTTGTCCTCACAAATATTAACATCTGCACCAAATTGCATACTTTTGCACATTTTGAAAAGAAAGAAAAAAAAAACATGCAAACTTTTATTCCTATTATTTTGTCTAAATATTCAATAAGCTGTTCCATTAAAAAAAAAAAAAAAAAAAAACGTGACCAGTTCTCAAAAGACTATTAATCTGAAGGAACTTTTCACACTGTAAAGAACCTTGGAAAGGTTGCACAGATGAACCATAATGCCAGTAAAGTGTATTTATGGTTTGTTTTTTCTCTGGTTTCAGATTTTGTATGCACACTAGATATTGCATTCATTCTGGACAGCTCAGAGAGTGCGAAGAGCCTTCTGTTTGATAAAGAGAAAGCATTTGTGCGCTCCTTCAGCAAGCAGTTAGTGCAGATGCAGGTGTCTGACTGGCATCTGAAAACCCGTATGGCGCTCATCTACTACAGCAGCTCAGTCCATATCGACCAGCGCTTCAGAGACTGGAAGGACATTGACATTTTCCTGAGCAGATTGGCGGACGCAATCTACATTGGCCAGGGAACGTACTCCACATACGCCATATCCAACGCCACTGAACTCTTCACCAGCGAGACCAAGGAGAAAAGTGTGAGGGTGGCTTTGCTCATGACTGACGGCATGGACCATCCGCGGAATCCAGACATCATGACAGCGGTCGACAAGGCTACAGACCACAACATCAAGATCTTTCCAATTGGCTTATCAAACCTGGCAAAGAATAACATGAAGAGTGCCAAATGGCAGGTGGTAGCGAGCAGCCCAGCGCAGCAGTACTTCCACAGCCTCACTGACCCCCATCTGGAGGAACGGCTCCTGCAGCAGCTCGTGAGACATTCACCTCATCTGTCAGACTTCATAGGTTTAGCAAAACCAGACCTGTATAAATATTCATAATTGATCAATTCAAAATAAAAGAGTATGTGAAAAACAAAACAAAAAAATCACTTGTGAATTGAAAAATTAATAAATAATACATACCTTTACAAATATTTTACGGGCTTCTAAGCAAACACACAAAATGTTCTGCAACAGAAAGGAGTATGAAAATATAAATGAATAATTAGTATGATAAAAAATATTTTAAAAAGTCATATTTCATTAAACACACACTTAATTAATATTAATACATTATGTCTTATAATTAAAATGCATAAGATTATTAAATATCTAATATAAAAATCTATATAAAATAATATATAGATATATACTGTGCAAACTATGCAAACACAGAATATGAAGTGAATTATTCTTATTAAGGTTTATAAAAAATATTACAAATCTAATATAACATCATTATTTAAAATATTAGTAATATATTTAGTAATAAATTAATATTTCAGCTTTACTTTAACTAATTGTGCAGCCTTAGAACTAAAAAGGGAAATTAACATACAAACAGGTAAAAATACAAATTACCCACCAATACTCTAGTTTCCGCCACTAAATAAAAAAAAATAAAACAAGGTACTTTTATAAAAAAAAAAATTATTTTATTTTTTGAATTGCGAGTATAAATCTTGCAATTCTGATGTTTAACACGCAATTGTGCTTTATACATATATTGTGAGATGTAGGCTAAAATCGCAAGTTATAAAATCAGAATTGCGAATAATTAGGTCAGAATTGTGAGTTGCAATTACCTTGTTTTATTTTTATTATTTTTTTATATTCAGTGGCTTCCATAGTTTGGACACACATAAAAAAAATCAAAAGAAACAGAATAGTTTAAAATAATTCTGAATTCTGGATGTTATTTTGGGTGAGACAATAAATGGGCATCTAAATTTGACTTATGAGGGTGTTCAGTCTGCGTGCCTCACACATCAGTGGGTTTGGGGGATTTTCCATAGAAACACAGAATGGACTGCCGCTTGCATAATGTCAAGCACTGTCTGTGATCGCACAATGCAAGCTTCTTTGAAATGCATCAAAGTTTTCCATCACATGCATTGGATTTGGCAATAAATTCAATTTTTTTTGGTGCTGTCACAGATTTGTGTTCTAATTCGTATTTCTCTTTTCATTTTTTTCTCAGGAAACAATTGCAAAGAATGAAGTAAGTACAGAACTATCAAGAATATTTGACTCGATTAAGGAAAAACATATTACACCAAAAAAGATTGACTCTTAAACAATACTGCAAACTACCTGATTTTCTTTCATATTTCTCCTGCTAGTGTCCACAGCCACCAGTGTGTTTGTGTAAGAAAGGTGAACGTGGTCCTTCAGGAGCTCCTGTGAGTATCGTTCAGATGAAATTGAGGCAATTTTTGTTCATTAGTGTCATTCATGAGAAAAAAATCCTTCTTTGTTTAGGGTAAAAAAGGAAAGCAAGGTTATGATGGATCACCTGGTCAAAAAGGCTCAGGGGTGAGAGTTAAAATAATTACCAATAATAATGATGATTAGATCTGTAGATTTAGGTTGTTGACTCATTGGTCTGACTTATTTTACAGGGGGAACCAGGAGCACCTGGTATTCCAGGAATCAATGGTCCAGAGGTACGTCACATCTTCATATGATCACTTGATACAGTCTGTGTTATCAGTGACTCTCTGACCAATACTGTTCTTGTTCCTGGTTCCTCGTTAGGGAAGACCTGGGTTCAAAGGTGATAAGGTAAAACCTCAAGAGTTTTATATTTTGCATATACATATGTTATTACAATGAATTCGTTGACAACCACATCCAGAATGACCTTCTTGACTCATGATGTCAGATCAGCCAGAGAATATATATATTAGTGGTGGGCATAGATTATTTTTTTTAAATCTAGATTAATCTCACTGTAATCTTGAAATTAATCTAGATTAATCTAGATTAAATTGGCTCATTTGAATTCTGCCGAAGGCATTTTCAGTGGCGTAGCCACGGATGTGCCAGGGTGTGCCTGTGCCACCCACAGTGGCAGCTGGCACACCTAAAAATAGATGCAGAATTATTTTTTATAGTCTCAATAAAAAATGTTTACTAAACTTGGGCTATTGTTGTTTACTTAAAATATATATATATATTTTTGTTCGCGACTTGGTTGATTCAGATCGGCACTTTGGAGCCTGTTCGCGACTCGGTTGATTCAGATCGGCATCTCGGAGCCTGTTCGCGACTCGGTTGATTCAGATCGGGACTTCGGAGCCTGTTCGCGACTCGGTTGATTCAGATCGGCACTTCGGAGCCTGTTCGCGACTCGGTTGATTCAGATCGGCACTTCGGAGCATGTTCGCGAATCGGTTGATTCAGATCGGCACTTCGGAGCCTGTTCACGACTCGGTTGATTCAGATCGGCACTTCGGAGCCTGTTCGCGACTCGGTTGATTCAGATCGGCACTTCGGAGCCTGTTCGCGAATCGGTTGATTCAGATCGGCACTTCGGAGCATGTTCGCGACTCGGTTGATTCAGATCGGCACTTCGGAGCATGTTCGCGACTCGGTTGATTCAGATCGGCACTTCGGAGCATGTTCGCGACTCGGTTGATTCAGATCGGCACTTCGGAGCATGTTCGCGACTCTGTTGATTCAGATCGGGACTTCGTAGCATGTTTGAGATTTTTTAAAAGTCAGATCTGGACATCGAAGCAGAAAGTGTTAGTTAAACAGTTAGCTAATTATTGATAAATGAATATTTGGACTTGAGGCTTTTTTTTTTTTTTTTACCTGTCGATTCAGCATGTACATGGACCCACACACAAAGGTGGACACACTCTAGACTTAATCATCAGTAGGGCTCTAAACTTTTCATCCATTGTTTAGAATATGTGTGTTACCCAAATAAAATAATGACTAAAAGTACGGGAACGTACTTTAAGAACGGGTTTCTCAAGACAGGTGGTGCATTAGACCAGGGGCTCATGTGTCAAATGTCGAGAGCGCATTATTGTTGCGCGAAAGAACATTAATATAATGCGCGACTCTCTCTCCTCGAGCGCGGAATATAATGTGCGGAACGCGAATCTCTCTGCTAAACATAAATAAAGAAAGAAAGAAAGAAAGAAAGAAAGAAAGAAAGAAAGAAAGAAAGAAAGAAAGAAAGAAAGAAATTTATTTATTTATTTATTTATTTATTTATTTATTTATTTATTTATTTATGTTTTTAGAAGTATCTTATGCTCACCAATGTTGCCTTTATTTTTCTATTTAAATATAGTATTTTAAATCTACCAAATCAGCATCATAGAATAATTTCCGAAGGATCATGTGACACTGAAGACTGGAGTAATGATGCTGAAGATACAGCTTTGCATTACTGAAAAAAACCCCATTAAAATATATTCAAATAATAAACAGTTACTTTAAATTGTAATACTATTACACAATATTACTATTTTTACTGTATTTCAATATAATAAAAGCAGTTCTGGTGAGCATAAGAGACTTCTTTCAAAACATCTTAATTATTCCAAACTTTTGACTAGTAGTCTATGCAAAATATATACGCATATAATAAAAGGGCATATTTTCATTGGAATTATTTTAAAATGTATTGATTCATTAAAACTCTTGATTCATGTTTTAGGGGGATCGAGGTAACTGTGGACCACCAGGACAAAAGGGACATAAGGTATGTCTTCTGTACTATCCTAAAAAAAGTTTTTAATTTAATATACAGAATGCATGATTAATACAGAGTTTTTATTGCATTTGACAGGGCACTGAAGGACCTCCAGGGCCGAGGGGCCCTAGAGGAGAGCAGGTACAGTATAAACATTAACCTCTTTACATGACATATTACGTCAGACCACCTGGATGCATGATCTCCCTATAGAAAGACAGTTTTTTATGCATAACTGTTATTGTGCTTTGTATTGTGTGATACTTAAATTATTTTAGCATTTAATTTGATTCAGAAAGAAAGAAAGAGAAAAGAATAAGAAAAAAAAACAAACAATTGTATTACTATAGACCCTTACAAAAAAGAAAAATAACTGTAGTAATATAATGCAATTCTTTTATGCCTCTATAAAATCTCCCAATTAGTCAATTGGTATTGTGCACCAAAATGCAATATTGTAAGTTACTGTAAAACTATGTTAGATAAAGTTGACCTGTAAACAAAAACAATTAAACTTTTAGACATACCAAATATGCAGACAAAAATCGTAATTTAGAAATGCACAGCATGCTATAATTGATTTAGTTCTGACAATGCAGTTTATTAAATATTCTGAAAAGTGAGAAAGTAAAGTGAAATGACGGCAACTCTGTACCATGCTGGCATCATACCAGCAGGGTTGAGTAAGTCAGATGTTTTCTTTATATATTTCTTTATACATTTATATATTTATAAATATAAAACTAAATGCATAGTCTTATGTCAAGTTATCTCATCACGTCATGATCACTGCAGTCCATGGCTTTTTCCCCACCCTGCACTTATGGAAAGTGATCTGCAGATTGCTTGTAATCCTATGCTAA
Source organism: Carassius gibelio (assembly GCF_023724105.1). Taxonomy (NCBI): domain Eukaryota; kingdom Metazoa; phylum Chordata; class Actinopteri; order Cypriniformes; family Cyprinidae; genus Carassius; species Carassius gibelio. Next base: position 3,543,761 of record NC_068386.1, on the reverse strand, counting down.
TGTACACACCTAAAGCAGTGAATCCAGGCTTGCAGGATATTATTCTTTTTCTGAGGATAGCGGGATTAGTTAAGAGACAAAATAGCTCAGACTGACTGGGTCAAGTCTTTCCGGACCCACATTTTAACAGGCATCTAGCAGCCTAAAAATGTGATATCCTATATTTTATTATTAGTGCTTATTGCATACAGGCATTTAGTTGAAGAATTGTTGAAGGAATAGTACATCCGAAAAATGAAAATTGCTGAAAATTTACTCATCCTACTCAGCTTAATTTAGCATCACATCACTTGCTCGCCAATGGATCTTTTGCAGTGAATGGGTGCCGTCAGAATGAGAGTTCAAACAGCTGATAAAAATATCACAATAATCCACAAGTAATCCACACCACTCCAGTCCATCAGTTAACATCATGTGAAATGAAAAGATGCATGTTTGTGAGAAATAAATCCATTGATGAAGAAGCAAACTCATTTACATAATTTTTGGGTGAACTATCCCATTAGTGAAATGAATGCATGAGACTGCAAGACCAATTTCAACATATTTCTTCATTATTTCACCAGGGTCTGAAAGGGCCTACAGGAGACAAGGGACGTGAGGGTTCAGCAGGACCTAAAGTAGGATATCTTCCATTTCTTCAGTAAGACATCTGTGACTGATATTTGTGTCTTAAATAGAGACGGAGATCTGGTGGTAAAGAATGTCATTTTGGAGATGTTTCCATGTCAGTTTAAATGCAGATCTTTTGCATGTTTGGCCAGAAAGCTTTAACAAAGAGTGCTTTGAAATCTGACAAATATATAGTAGCACATTCAAATGCAAAAACCCTTTCACTGTTTGACACAAGGGGTGCCTTTATGCTCTGTAAATGTCAATTGGAATATACATGAGTGAAAACATTCTGAACCCTTTTACCATTTCTCATGCCAACTGTCATGGATATAAAGCAAAATGCAGCAAATATACCAGCATTAAATTAACGTGAACTTTAAATTCATATTAAGATCCAAATGGACCACTGACCTTTGGGTTGTTCCTAGGGTGATCGAGGGCCGCTTGGTGCATCTGGTCCACCCGGAGATATTGGAGTCGGATTCCCTGGTCCAAAGGTAAACCTCTCAGGAATTTTGAAAGAAATTATTACTTTTAATCAGAAAGGATGCATTGAATTGATCATAAGTGACAGTGAATCAGTGTATCATGTTACAAAATATTTCTATGTCAAATAAATGCTGTTCTTTTGAACTTTATATTCATCAAAGAATCCTGGAAAAAAAACTTATAAAAAATATGAAGTAGCACAATTGTTTTTAACATTAACAATAATAATCATTTCTTAAGCAGCTAATCAGCTTATTAGAATTTCTAATAATGATCTTGTGACAGAAGCCTGGAGTAAATATGCTGATAATTCAGCTTTGAATCATAGGAATAAATTCAATTTTAAAATAGAAACCATTTATATAAAATCTTAATTATATTTCATAATATTATTACTGTTTTTACTGTATTTTTGATCAAATGAATGCAGCTTGGTGAGTATGAGACAGTATGATAATATAAACAACAACAACAACAACAAAAAACTCAGTATCAGTTATACTGAATACATGATATGATATAATATGTAAAAATTGATAGCCTGAATGCTCTGTAAGTCGCTTTGGATAAAAGCGTCTGCTAAATGCATACATTTTTTTATTTAATTTTTTATGTAAAATCCTAGATTAACAGTTTATTACCTGGATGTTGTTGTTTTTTTGCCTTGAGATCCCTTAAAACTATTTGCTGTGTTGTTCTAGGGAGACAAAGGGAACCCAGGACGAGCAGGTCTTCCTGGTCAAGGGGGCATAGGTCAGCCAGGACAACCTGTGAGTATCAACAGCTTATATAAAACATGCATCTATAGATTATAATGACATAATGATACATGCATCAATGAAGGGTCCTCCAGGTTTACCAGGAGCACAGGGGAACCCAGGAGCTCAGGGCGAAGGACTTCCTGGGCCAAAGGTCAGCAGCTTTAGTTGTTGTAGGAACATTTTAATAATCTAAATATTTTTTTTTCTACTATAAAGAACCTTCTGAGGAATGGAAAGATTCCATGGATGTTAAATGTTCTTCATCGAACCATAAATGCCAATAAAGAGCATTCATGCCTAAGAGTTTGAAAAATCACCTCGATTCAGCTCAGACCTTTATAATGGTTGTGTGAACTAAGACACTGAAATATCACTTCTGAATCTGTTATTGTGTTTGTGTCATAGGGTGACCGCGGCTATATCGGCTCTACAGGTGGACGTGGACCCCCAGGTTATGGAATTAAAGGTGAAAAGGTACGTTGGAGTTGTGTGAGACTATTAGAAGTCTATGTAAATACCTATTATAAATGTAACCCTTGAATCCGTTCTTGTAGGGTGATGCGGGACCCTCTGGACCACCTGGAACAATAGGAATGCCTGGCAGGGGCATTCAAGGAGAGAAAGTATTTGTTTTTTCCTTTTGATACCAATATTGTTGTACTGTACTAGTATTGCTACAGTAGCTGATACCAGCTTCACTAGTACTAGTGCTCATACATAGGGTTAATCATCTGAAAACTCACAATCACAAGCATGATTTGTGCTATAGATACAAATTATTCCTCAAATCATGCAGCTTGCTGGAAAAAGTGTGCTATTCTTTTTCTAAATGAATGGAAATACTTGCAACCACTAGAATTATCCTAGATTTCACCCAGAAGACCCTAGCAACAATTACAAAGGTCTGTCCAACCTTTTCACCTTTATCTTCATATCTAAAGGGGAATCAGGGACCAGCCGGTCCTCCTGGTCAAAGAGGGAATCCTGGGATAGGACTCGCAGGACCAGAGGTATAACTGCACCATACACACTGCTATCTGTCTATCTATTAACAATGTGTTTTCGTTTTATTTCCTCTCAGGGACTACAGGGCTTCCCTGGAGATCCTGGAGCCCCTGGAGAAAGAGGTATTGGAGAACCAGGACCCAAAGTGAGTTATCGTTTCAGCTAAATTGTTACATTGCATGAAAGAACAGAATAAAGTATCAAATAGTGAAATCAGAGTTGTGTTTATTGGTTGATGCTGTAGGGTGAACCTGGATTACGAGGTTTACCAGGTGAGCCAGGAGTACCAGGAGAAGATGGACCCAATGGACCAAAGGTCAGAATGCTCTTAATAGCAAGTTAGTGAGGGATAGCTTTACATCAGAAACATTCAATGTCTTATAATCTACTGTAAGATATCTCATTTACTTTAGGGTGAAATAGGCTTACCAGGACCCAAAGGACAAGACGGACCTCCAGGAAAGGGCCTGCCAGGAGAGAAGGTAATGTGTGCATATGGATGTGCTTTATTGATTTGTCAGAGAAAACGTAAGATTATAACATTATTGTGTATGTATATATATAGTTGGTATAGAAAAGAATCACCTTCCTTTTTTAAATAATCAAGATGGACACAGTTATTATCCAGCTGTACTTACTCAGTGCAACTTATGACATCCAAGTGAAAGATAAAACACCAACAAGTCAGAAATAATGAATTGTAAACTCAGTCAGGTGATAATCACATTATCAGTGGTTCACAAAGCCATCTGACAAGTAATAAAAAAAAAAAAAAAAAGAAAAAGAAACATTGTGTCCATCTTCATTTCAGGCGGCAGAGCAACAAAATGTGATTATTTTAAAGGGGCGGATTTTTCAATACCCACTGTATACAATATAGGTTCTAAAGATGAGGCAATAACAAATTAAATGTTTTACATTTTTAAATAAACTTCCTCCAATAGGGGGATCGAGGGGAGACGGGCTCCAAAGGCCAACCAGGACCACTGGGACCAGCTGGACCAGTAGGAGCAAAGGTGAAAACAATCCATTAACCTTAACAAAAACAAAATACCACATCAGGAAAAGACCTGTGTCTTTATCATAGCCAGTGTTGACTTCAAGTCTATTGAATTATCTTTCATTTGAAATAGGGAGAACCAGGGAATGTTGGAATTCCAGGTGTTCCTGGGCCTCAAGGAAGGGGCATACCGGGACCCAAGGTAGGTCCAGGTTAAATACAATACAAGAAAAACTGACTTAATAATAAACCATTTTTTTATGAAGTAATTTATGAAAATTAAGAAACATTTCTGCTTTTTAACCCTCACTATAAAAAATATATATTCTTTGGGCCCTGTTACCACAACTCATTAACTTAATATTGCGTGCAACACACACACACACACACACAAACACACTGTGAACACACATTACAATTATAGAGTGCTTCTAATTCAGTGTACTTTGTTGGTTGAACATAATTTCATTAGAAGTTGTCATTACTAAAAAAGATTATGCTAACTGTTCTATTATTTTTTACTTCTATTGTATTCTATTATATTTTTAATGTTGCATTAATGTCTAAATATTGTTTGGGGTAATGGCATGTTTATGTGATGGATCAGGAGATTTCATACCATGTTCATCTTCCTGTAGGGAGATCCAGGGCCGCTTGGTCCACTAGGTCCTGCTGGAGAACCAGGGATAGGCATTGCAGGGCCGAAGGTAAGAGTGACGTCCTAGCAGAAGCTTGTATATGGTTTTGTGATAAAGATCATGCATTTCATCTTTCTTTAGGGTGAAATAGGGTTACGAGGCCCCATTGGACCACCAGGTTCGAAGGGAGAAGGACATCCAGGCCCACCTGTAAATATCATTACAAAAAACAAAATTCATGCAACTCACAGTTTATTATACAGTCTGTATTTAATCTGACATAGCAACTGGGACTATAAGAGTGTGTGTCTATGTGATCTATAGGGGCCACCAGGTCTGCCAGGTCTTACAGGAGAGACTGGGCCAGAGGGAATAGGTTTAACTGGACCAAAGGTAAGGTGCTCGCATCCCTCCAATTTTCTTCAGTAAATGTAAACATCTGAATCCTTATAAAAGTATTCTATTAAAGCATTTGATGAATAAATATTTTCTGTCACAGGGGGATCGAGGCCCTCCAGGTCCACCAGGGCCTGCTGGAGCACCAGGTCTTGGGCAAATGGGCCCAAAGGTGGGAAATATATTTCATGTTCTATATAGAATACATGTATGCATATCATAATCAACACTCTATGATGTGACCATACACTGTTAATCATGAGATGTTTTTGCAAAAAAAGGAATAGTGATATTTCTTTGCATTGTGCACTGCATTCTTAATGCATCCAGATTTGTTATTTTGAGAGCTTGTAAATCTGATTCTTCGCCAAAGATGACAAAATCAGCATTAAAGGCAACATTCAAAACAATCCTTTTTCTTGGTTATGTGACTAATAGAGAAAACATTAAGAGAATGTTCAAGTTTGATGATTTTGAATTACATTTGAATTATCTCTGAACGATCTGAAACAAGTGGAAAGTTGTTAGACTAACTAAACTAAAATCTGTTTCAGATGTGTTTCAGAAAACATTCCAAGGGTGGTGAATAAATAATGAGGTTTTTGTGTTACTTCTGATAACGGCTGTTAACATTATATAACTGCAGTGCAGTGAATCATTACAGTAATGGAAACTGGGGGGAAATATCCTCAACTGTCATAATAATGTCACAATGCAAAAAAATTAAATAAAATAAAAATAAAAATTCAATCAATTTGGTCAATCAAAATCTTATTGGTCCTAAGATATAGCCTTAATTCTTTTGGTGCACAATGTGGTGTGAGATTCTGCTCAGATGTGCTCAGAAGTGTTTTTTTTTGTGGTCTGCAGGGCTCCATTGGTCAGACTGGTCCAGCTGGTCCTCCAGGATTACCAGGAGAGGGCATTCAAGGACCAAAGGTAACAGGAATCTGAGGCCTATCAACAAGATACAGTATTTTCAGAAACGCATTACAGCATGATGTACAACAGCGAAATACTGAAACTGATTAATTGACATTCATTTTATGCTTTGTTCTGTTTTGAACAGGGTGATCCTGGATATCAGGGTATACAGGGGCCAAGAGGGTTTCCCGGAGAGGGTCTTCTGGGCCAGAAGGTGAGGAGAGTCATATAGCAAGCATTACATGAATCCTTCACACAATTACATTTACTCACCGTCATGTCATGCCGTACCTGTAGGAATTTTCTTCCATCAAATACTGTACAAAATGAGATGTTAGCTGCTCTTTTCCCCCGAACTGGTGATTTATTCTGCACAAACATACAGTATATGCACCTATATGAAATCCCCAAAATACTGCATCACTTCAAGTTTGAAAACATGACCACAATTGTGAATTTCAGCTCTGTAATGTAGCTACTGTATACTAGGGCAATCGTGGGTTTCCAGGAGCACACGGACGTAAAGGAGACAGAGGAAGCCAGGGAGAACCAGGATCTACAGGACCACACGTGAGAAGAACGAGAAGGAAAATTTGATCGTCAAGCCTTCACGCGAGACTTGCTTTTGAATCATAAAGCATTATTATGATAGCTGACAATGCCAATTTCATTCCAAGCATCGCTTAATACATGCATCTCTACATTATTTAACTATATTTAACACACTGAACACTGTGTTTTATAATCGCAGGGTAATACGGGAACGAAAGGAGAACCTGGTCTCACAGTACGTACCCAGATGTCAATAAAGAATTCATTTTGGACCTTTGTTTAAGTAATTTGTTCCAGTGTAAAACAAGTATTGTATTATGCTGTTGTTGCATAACCTCATGCCAGCTGTAAATAGAAAACTATTTAGCATTTTTATCCCATTTTTGAGTAAAATTTTTATTTTTGTGTCCAGTGCATTGCATTATGGGATATAGTAATCCACACATGGCTTATGGCTCATTTTGGTCATCTGCAAATTGGTGTATGATTAACTTATAATTATCTGTGAAATTTACTAGCAATTTCAGAGTGAATTTCAATTTCTGAATGGTTTCAACACATTGAATTGAAAATTAGAAAGGTTGCTTCTACAATTTACTAAAAACTAAATATGTTAAAAACTAAATTTAGTAAAATAGCAATAAAATTAAGATTTGATTTATTTAATGCATCCATGTCTGGATATTTTGCATATGCTATGTATTATGCTATATATAACTGAAATAAAGACAAAATGCAAAAAACTATACAAAATACGCAGATAAAAAAAAAAGACAACTGACTTTGCAACTGACTGAAATGAATAAATGTAAGTATAAAGTTTGTAAAATAGTAATACATTAAATAGATGAAAAATATAAAGATATATGTAGACAAAAATACAAAATGACAAAATAACAAAATTATTCAAACTTAAATTAAAATAAAAAACACAAAATGTAAAAACTAAATTCTCCTTCAAAATAATTAAAATAACAGTATATAAATGATACCACAATAACACTAAAACTAGCTACTGTGAAACTTCAATAATGAGATTATTCTGTATTTTGCAGAGAGAGGACATAATCACTTTAATCCGATCTATTTGTGGTAAGTATACAAACTGCAGACGTTTTCAGTAAATTTGATTGCTTAGTGATGAACTGATTGGGTCTAAATAATTTATTGTGGTTTGTCAGGCTGTGGTCGGATCTGCAGAGTACAGCCTCTGGAGCTGGTGTTTGTGATTGACAGCTCTGAGAGCGTCGGCCCGGAAAACTTTGAGATCATTAAGGACTTTGTGAATATCTTGATTGACCGTGTGTCAGTCAGTCCTGAGGTCACACGTGTCGGTGTGGTTCTCTACAGCCACGTTAACCTGGTGGTCACAAGCCTACAAGAGAGGTTAAGTCGTGAAGAATTGAAATCAGCCGTGCGCAGGATGTCCTACATTGGGGAAGGCACTTACACAGGAAGTGGCATCAGAAAGGCCAATGAGATCTTCCGCTTTGCTCGGCCCGGTGTGAAGAAAGTGGCTGTGGTTATTACAGACGGCCAGACGGATCATCGGGACCCGGTGAAGCTGGAGGATGCGGTCAGAGAGGCCCATTCAGCCAATATCACCATGTTGGCTATAGGAGTGGTGAATCAAAGTGATCCCATCTATGATGAATTTAAGCAGGAGCTAAACTTAATAGCGTCGCCGCCCACTGAAGAGCACATGTTTTCCACAATGGACTTCACGATGCTTCCTGGTATGTTGCAGTCTTGTTTTGTTTTTTGCTCATTTGTTTGCCAAATTTGATGTAGCAGACCTCAAAAATATCAATAATAATTTTCCATCATGTCCTTTTTCCCCACGAATATCAGCTTTTAAATGCAATTATACAAATTGTATTATTTAACTTTTAGCCATAAAATAATGTTTCAAAAGCATTCACACATTTAAATTACTGAAAATTGAACAGATACTAATAATTGTAACCCTACTCTTTGTGGCAGAATTTCTGATGAGCAGAATAATTCAGCCAGAAATGAAAAATCTGCTGAAAATTTGCTCACCCTTGGGCCATCCAAAATTTGGTCAAACAGCTGATAAAAACATCACAATAATCCACACCACTCCAGTCCATCAGTAGACATAATGTGAATTGAAAAGGCTGCACATCCAAATCCATATATTTTTTAACCTCAAATCAGTGCTTTAAGTGGGCCGGTATGCACTGGTACTCAGTACCGCCACTTCCAAATATAGCTCTTGAGCGTACCACCACCTCTCCATGCATCCAGAACGTGCTTTACGTTCATTTGGACATCTGCTTTAATAGAGGTTTTAATCCTTTGCCTGCGCTGCCGCTTTTCACAACGCCCTTCACAATGCACGCTACCTAATAGTTCGGAGTATGGAGCGTGAATCATTTGAACCAGATCGGGAGTTCGGAGCGGGTTCGCGAATCATTTGAGTCACTTCGGGAGTTCGGAGCGGGTTCGCGAATCATTTGAGTCAGTTCGGGAGTTCGTAGCGGGTTCGCGAATCATTTGAGTCAGTTCGGGAGTTCGGAGCGGGTTCGCGAATCATTTGAGTCAGTTCGGGAGTTCGTAGCGGGTTCGCGAATCATTTGAGTCAGTTCGGGAGTTCAAAGCGGGTTCGCGAATCATTGAGTCAATTTGGGGATCGCAAAACATTTGAATCAGTTCGGGAGTTCGGAGCGGCTTCGCGGATCATTTGAATCAATTCGAAAGTTCGTAGCGGGTTCGCGAATCATTTGAGTCAGTTTGGGGATCGCGAATCATTTGAATCAGTTCGGGAGTTCGGAGTGGGATCGCGAATCATTTGAGTCAGTTTGAATGTAGTAGCTTTTTCTAAGTGTATTTTTTTCAAAATCCTTTTGCACATTTTATTTATGTTCAGTAGTTCTTTCTAGCTCAAGCAAATCCACAAACTAATAAAAGGATTTATATGTTGACTGCTGTATATAAAACCCATGCAATATAGTTGTTGTTACCTCAGGGGATGAGGGGAGTCACCAAAAAAAAAAAAAAAAAAAAAACAGAATTTTTTTTTTTTTGGCTATAGGGTACCCGCACCTCTTTTGGGCCACTTAAAGCACTGCCTCAAAGCATTGATTCTTCTATAAATAGTTGTGCTTTCTCCAGTGAAAAGGTCATTTCACCTGAATCAGGAGAGAAATATGAATCACTTACAAGTGAAAAAAGTCCAAAACAGCTCTAAACAAATAGTGGGTGGATTTTGGAGCACAGGATCACATTAATTAAATGCATGTTTTGTGTCTCTGTGGTGTAGAAGTGGAAATTAAGTTGCTTCATGAGGTCTGTGAGAACGCTGATGGTTCGACATTCAGCACTACCTTCAGCTCCAAGGTAAAGTCACACACGGGAATTCAAAGAAGTTAAAAAAAAAATAATAATAATAAAAATTAAGTATCTAAAGGTGCCATATTTGATTTGATTGCTATTATATGTTGTTGGACTGCAGCATTTTAAAATAAAGCATAAAAAAGAAGTCCTGTAGCGTGACTTTATTTATATAAATAAATCTATTTATTATGATTATATAAATATAATACTTTTTCATTATTATTAAACATGCAGTTTTTATGATTTTCTATTAATTGAGAGATATTTCAAAATATGATCTTTCTAAAAGCCATTTCTGATCTAAAAGCTACATGATGTTTGCTGAGAAAAGTATTTATTTAGTTGAATTACATAATAAAGGCTCTGCAGTGTTGCATTTGTACTGTACATTTATTATTATTATAAAGTTTGGCACAATTTCTCTAATTATTATAATGTATACTGTTTTTATGACTTAAATATTAGTAGAAACGCTACAATATTTTGAGTATTTGGTTTTGTTTTTTTAAAAGGTGTAAAAACACAACATGTTACCGTCAGCATGTCAGCTTTCCATCTGTTATTATCAATGTACTCTAGTTCTAAACATAAACACATTTAAACATCTGAACTTATGTATAATGTCAGGCAGGTGCAGTTGGAGAGTTGTTCCCCTACAATGATCCCAAATCATACGACACAGACATTACTGGCACCACAGCACCTTATTTGGAAAGAGACGAGCTGAACCTCCTTCCAGATTTCTCTCTCACGTCTTTGGACCGGCCGAAACAGGACACACACAGGACTGACCCACCGCTGCTCATAAAGAATGATTCCACTGCAGGTAAATGCTGTACAAAATTTATACAATACAAATAATGTCAATTCTGACTTCCTGTACATCAAATGTTCTCTCTCTTGTGTCAGAGGAGGGATGCCTTCAGACTCTGGATCCCGGTCCGTGTCAAGAGTATGTGATTAAATGGTATTTTGATCCAAAGTCCAATTCATGTGCTCAGTTCTGGTTCGGAGGTTGCCAAGGCAATAAAAACCAGTTTGATAATCAAGAAGCCTGCAGAAAATCCTGTGTGAAAGTGTAAATCTTATCATTAGAGCACTGAGCCAGACTCAAAAGCATGGGATGCTAAAAAAAGAAATCAAGCTAAATGGCTCTTTATAATTTAAATGTATAATAAAGAATCTTGATGTACAATAAAGATTTTTACTGTGAACATTTAAAACAAACTAAACTTGAACAATCTCCTAACGGCATATATTGATATATATACAGAATTTTATTGTACTTTATTGAAAATATCAAATAGTGGCTTTTTTTTCAAATACATTTTTAGATAATTCTTAATAAGTAATAATTCTGGCTCAGAGAAAATGCAGTGACATTCAGACATTTCTCGATGTGGCACCTGAACAAATATTCACACAGAAAAACAGTCTGTAACCTCCAATGTTCTCATGTAAACTAGCTTTTGGTCACATTAAACGTCCTTGTGTGTGTGTGTGTGTGTGTGTGTGTATTTCTTGTATGTGTGCTGTGGTTTTAGCTAGGTTTAAGCTCACTGGTGCTGTTTTGTTCGTGATTAGTGTAGAATCTGTACTTATATCCGAATGGTCGCTGGTGATGTGTAAAATACTCCAGCATGTACATGTCTGCAGGTCGCATGTAATGAAATGAGATCACAAAATCTGCACAGGCCCTGGAAAGAGAGAAAAAAACATTCAACAACAGATACATCATTAATGTTTTGAGTAATCTTGGACGATGCAAAAGGGTCATAATGCAAAGGTCAAACTGCAATCTAAACAATTCCTCCCTCTATATATAAGATTTACAGTTAAAAAGAAAGTAATTGTAATGTCAGTAAATATTTATGCTGTAGAAAACAAAACAAAAGGACACTTCATGTAAATCTCCAGTTCATTGAATGTCTTAGTACAGTAACAAAGGGTGGAGCTTAGGGTTAAGTGTAAAATGAAAACACACATGAGAAACTGGCTCTCTATATATATATCATATATTTATATATATATAATTTATTTTTTTGAGCAGCACATCAGCATATTAGTATGATTTTCTGAAGATCATGTGACACTGAAGACTGGATTAATGATGCTGAAAATACAGCTTCGCATCACAGGAATAAATTCAAATAAACAAAGCCTTGGTGAGCAGAAGAGATTTCTTTCAAAATATTTTTTTTACATTTTACTGACCCCAAACTTTTTAACAGTAATGTATGTTTTATTATTATTATTATTATTATTATTATATAACAAATATAAACCATGCATACAAATGAATTTCTTTACAAAAAATGAATTTCTTTACAAAATGAAAAACTTAATTAAATTTTTTAAATCAATCAGCAAATAAGAAAATTAATTGTCATAATAAAAATTGAGATTGGTTGTCCAAACCTTTGACTAATATTTTAAATTCTATCCAAATAAGATGCAAAATATGACAATTAAAAGATAAGTGATAAAGAACATACCAGTAATTTTCCAAGCTGAATCTATTCTTGGCTCGAGTGGAAAGGTAATTTGGATATGCAAGTGCTCTAATCTAACACTCATGAGTTGCTGAACAAAGACAAAACCAACGAATATCTCACAAAATAGAAATATGTGCTGAGACACCTAGAAAAATGTATTTGTAAACAAGCAAATTTATTATTTATAACCATAAATAATAAGTTATTTATAACCATAAATAACTGAAAAAATATATGTTTTGCTGTTACAGAAAAAAATATGGCAACATTTCCGTACATTTTAGGTCACATTTATTATTGTTTTTCTGTAAATAAAAATGATGTCTTAAATTGTGAATTAAAGAAAGCGACGGCTCTCTGTTGAGGTTCAGTTCAGAGTTCGTCTCAAGACAGTGTGATTAACATCAGACACACCTTTTTTATTGTAACTCGCCACATAAAACTTTTATTTGCAATCGCGGACATCAATAACCTCACTGTCACTCACTGATAACATTTCATTTACATTTTCATAAACCTTAACTTTTATGCATGAGTTATTATTACATATAAAAAGCTGAATTTACAAAACAAGAATATAATCATTCCCAATATTTTTGTTTCTCCAAATGATGTAAAGAATTGTAAAAAATTTACAAGACACATGACAAAAACATGAATTTTCTGTTCTATTATAATAGAAACCATCATAGGAAGTACTTTTCAATTATAGTACCTGTTACAAGGCTTTGTTTTACAGAAGATCACCTAAAACTGAACAAGGGGTCAAGTGTGGAAACTTCTGTAGCTGGACGAGAATGTTCTCTGTGTGCCTCAGATAATGTCACTTTGGGTCAGTCCTCAAATCAGGGACTTTAAAACTCCTTGAAAGTGAAAAGCGCTCAACATTGAAGATCAAGATTTGCTGTTAAGAAGTTAAGAAGCTAGGAGACTTGTCTAATTGCACATAATCATACAGAAGAAAAAACTTGAGATGAAACCTCTTCATGAAAGCACTGAGACAGAGAGTAGCGAGACTTCAAAAGAATGACCGATGGCAGGTTTTACTAAAGAGTAGAATGTGAAAAATACTGTTCCTAAACCTAGTAAGCTGCCTTCAGACACCTGCCTTCAGAGACAACATCATAACTGAAATGGATTTAGATGTATACTTCTCAGTATGTTTCATCAAGCTCTCCAGACTGCATTAGAAGGTGCATTATTTTTAACAGCACAATCATAATTCCTACCTTTTAGAACAGACTAAAATGTCAGATTGCACTTATAATCAAAAACACCTTTAAAAAAGCACAAGTTAATACTAAATGAATGATATATATATATATATATATATATATATATATATATATATATATATATATATATATATATATATATATATATATATATATATATATATATATATATATATATATATATATATATATATATATATATATATATATATATATATAAAGTTTGATTACAAAATGCAATAAATCCATTTTGATTAATTTGAAAGTGGCAAGATGAAAACCTCTATTTTCTGTTTCAGACTTTCACATGGCATATTTAGATTATAATAACATTTATTAAATCAAATCCAGGTTTTCATTTGTTAAACTTTTTTTCTTTTTTACTTGGTCAATACTAATCTTATGACTAAAAATACATTTATCAGTCATCGCTTCCAAAATTAATTCAATGGGTCATCTTGTTAATGCTATAAATTAATTATAGCAATAAAATAAAATTTCATCATGAACAAGAACATCAATATCACATTAGACCAGACAAATTTCCCTTACATTCATCTTCCAAAAGTGCATTCATCTTTGCCATGTTACATTCATTTAGTTGACTAGTGCTATGTGTATTATCAAAATTAATAAAAATGTAACTGTATTAACAAAAACATAAATGGCATTAATAAAAACACTAACACTGACAAGCTATGCAATATCACTTCATAATCGAATGCGATTCATCTAATGAACGCGATATAGCGATAATATCTCTGTCTATTAAATGCATCTGAATAATTTCCATCTGAAAGCACGTGATAGAGGTTCACTGGTACTGTTAATCACAGAAACTGAATACTGTACAGGACATGAAGTAACCTAGTATGCAACATTTATTTGCATTCTTTTTTGTTGTACCTGGGAAGTGATGTCAGTCGTCCATGGATCCACCCGGAGCCCGTCACACCAGCCTCTGAGGATGTTCACTGGGCACTGCTCCTTCAGCCCAGAGGTGATCCTGCACATACACATCTGTTTTACATTTCTTTCTTCAATGTTTAGTTCACACATCACCCTCGTCCTACTAACCAGCTCACTTAAACACACAGGAAATGATGTAATGTCACACAGAATTCACCACAGAAGTTATATGATGATAGAGTCATGATAACGGCGTATAACTCCCCCCCCCCCCCCCACACACACACCAAAAACCACATTCAACTCATGGAAAGTTTTACTTATGCGGAAATGTTATATGCAAAAAATAAATATTTAAAAAAATGTATATATTTAGCTGAGATCAAAATTAGATTTTGATAGTATTTTGTTGTATTTTTAGATTGTTCTGTAATTTTGAGACAGTTATTTTTAACTCATCCATGGCACAGTCTTCATGGTGAAGGCACATTTCTTTCAAAGGAGACACATTCGTCAGCCAATGACCTATGCCTCTGTAAAGAGAGTCACAAACAGTTACAGCTTGTAACACACTGTCTAAAGGTCCATTCACATCAAAAATTCTAACTATAAAGATGAATATAAGGACAACTAACTATATTAGTGTCCTCACAATAATGTTATGTATGTTATAAGTGCAGGTTTGTCGACTTCCACTTTAAATGCTCAAGCTCTTTAGAGTATGTGGATTCTTTCTGGCAGTCAATGTTTTTATTAGCTGTAAAGTGGATGATATATTCACCAAACTGACATCAGTTTTCTCACCACTGAGACTGTCAGGTAATGAAGGATTGGTAGAGAAACAGCCCATCTGAGACAGCGCCCCCTTCTGATCGATCTCGAAGAAGACGCTTGGAGAAGACCTGACCTGAATTGTCACATTCACAGGGCATCCCTCTCTATCGAAACAATCCACATGTTTAAAATGATTGTTCAAATCAGTAGTGTAGCCAGAAAAGAGACTCTGGGTGTGCATATGAAAATCTGGGTGTGCCACATTTATTGTCAGATTACTGTGCAAAATTATGGGATAGTATTTTTGTCACACTGCTTCCGTCCAACCATACTCCTAGTGTTCATTTGCAGGTCGTGTCAAAATGTAGTTAATTGTTAAATGTAATAATTTTCTTTAAAATACGATAATTTTGAACTTTAGCTATTTTTCTTTTTGTTTATTTTTCATTACAATTTATTCACTTTAAATAAATTATAATATATAATTATAGGATTAAAATGAAGTGTAGTTGCTCAATATAGATCTTATATTTGCGCGCGTGCCGAGGCGCAGGTTTGCGCGCTTCGGATGAGCGCATGCACAAATCTTCTCACTGCGCGTGTGAACTCGCTGCCTCTGGCTCTTAAATGTTTAAACTGACAAAGCGTAAATGAGTTTAGTTTACACAGATATCAGCAGTGACCCAGGTGAGGACGGAATAAATTACTGCTCATATACAGCATTCGCTTTGAACAAGAGTGAATGATTTGTCCAGGTTTTTTTTTTTTTTTTTTTTCATGTTTTTGTAAAGTCTGGGAAGCCAGAATGCGCATGCATCAACAGAAACATTTATTAGCTGAACCCTGTTTTTTTACGTGCCATTTATAGCAAGCCATATTACAGATGATATTACAGATGCTTTGTCAGATTTAAGTTGAAGCGCGTGCCGAAACCGTGTGTGGTGAACCGAACGGTTTTTTTTTCAGCGAACCATGCCATCCCTATTACCTCAATAATCAATCAATTACAGGCTTAAAACGATCATGCCCGAGCAGACAGATATTAGTACATCTCATCACACCGGCACCCGCGTCTAAATTAGTTGTATGGTCTGGTTTTCAGTCTAAAACAGTTGTGTCAAGTATAAATGAAAAATCATCTGTTTCGGGAGGTGCGCGCGCAGTCAGCGGAGGCTCGCACCTCCCAACTCGCAAGATCTGAATCAACCGAGTCGCGAAAAGGCTCCGAAGTGCCGATCTGAATCAACCGAGTCGCGAAAAGGCTCCGAAGTGCCGATCTGAATCAACCGAGTCGCGAAAAGGCTCCGAAGTGCCGATCTGAATCAACCGAGTCGCGAAAAGGCTCCGAAGTGCCGATCTGAATCGACCGAGTCGCGAAAAGGCTCCGAAGTGCCGATCTGAATCAACCGAGTCGCGAAAAGGCTCCGAAGTGCCGATCTGAATCAACCGAGTCGCGAAAAGGCTCCGAAGTGCCGATCTGAATCAACCGAGTCGCGAACAGGCTCCGAAGTGCCGATCTGAATCAGAAGCATGAATTAAGAAAATATTTTGGCTGACAATTGGCTGAAATATATTGCAGAATTTTGACAGATGTCAAAAATTGTTTTAAAATAAGTACTGTGTTTGTATGTTGCATGTTTTTCAATTAAAGTTATTAACCTTACACATATACAATGTTATTTTAGTATTATTACTATTATTATTATTATTATTATTTACTTTCAGTTTTATTTTTATTTTTTTTACATAATTTAGATAGTTGCTAAGGGAACATTTCTAATTACCATTGAAGCTTTGTTTTAAAAATGTTCTTCTAAAATGTACATTTTATTTCAGATTAATTTCAATAAAACAACAACAACAACAAAAACAATTTCTAATAGCACAGCAGTGATAAGAAAATTAACCAGGGATTTACTAATGTACAGAGTGAAATGTCAAAATCTGAATTATTCACAAACACAGAATAATTTACAAACTCAAATCGTCTGAATAAAATATGGAATAAAATAATTCCATAATAATAATAATTTTTTTATCTTATTTTATAAAAAAAAATAGTTTATTATTTTTATGTCAGTTTAAATTTTTAACAATGTCAGTACTTCAGCTTATACTTATTTCAGTATATATGTTTATATATATAAGTGAGCTTTTATGCAAATTCAAATAAATTAAATATTGATCATTAAAATTAGTAATTAATATTTTAAAATTATATTGAATCATCAAATGAAAAAATAAAATACAAAATTGAGCCACTAAAGAATCCCTTAAAACATAAAATTAAAATATTTGTTCATAATAGAACAGAATAGAAGCTAGAAGCTACAAACACATACACACACACACACACACATACACGCAGTCAAGCACCATATTGACAACGATTCACAGCAATTAATCAAAATAGCATCAGTCAAATGAATATGAGTGAAGGAAATCGTGAAGCGGTGTGAAGTACAGTTACTGTCTAATTCTGAAGCTCCTTCTAATTTATCAAGCATCTTGAATGATGTGAAGCAGGAGTGGATCAGAGGTCAAATACAGAACAGATGATAATGGCTGAAAACCACAGTGGATAAATCTCACATGAATAATCCAGCGAAGCAGCAATTTTCTTTTAATAATTCATAATCACCTGATTCATCACCTGCTTATTTCACCAGCACTATTTAAACAGAGCTGCTGTTTGTATCACATCTGAGCACAGATACAGTAAGTTTGGTTTCAGACTCATGAACTCCACCAACCTCACGGCATCATGAAGATCTTCCTGCTGATTCTCCTGCTGGTGTCTGCTTTGTCAGATATTTTGTGCCAGAACATCAGTCCTGATGAGGATAACTGGATGAGTGCCAGGTATCCAGACCAGGTTAGTGATACTTTCTTACCCTTCACTGTAGTTATGCAATATAGAAGTGATATCATACTTGTGATATACAGTTTTGTTCAAAATAATAGCAGTACAATGTGACTAACCAGAATAATCAAGGTTTTTCGTATATTTTTTTATTGCTACGTGGCAAACAAGTTACCAGTAGGTTCAGTAGATTCTCAGAAAACAAATGAGACCCAGCATTCATGATATGCACGCTCTTAAGGCTGTGCAATTGGGCAATTAGTTGAATTAGTTGAAAGGGGTGTGTTCAAAAAAATAGCAGTGTGGCATTCAATCACTGAGGTCATCAATTTTGTGAAGAAACAGGTGTGAATCAGGTGGCCCCTATTTAAGGATGAAGCCAACACTTGTTGAACATGCATTTGAAAGCTGAGGAAAATGGGTCGTTCAAGACATTGTTCAGAAGAACAGCGTACTTTGATTAAAAAGTTGATTAGAGAGGGGAAAACCTATAAAGAGGTGCAAAAAATGATAGGCTGTTCAGCTAAAATGATCTCCAGTGCCTTAAAATGGAGAGCAAAACCAGAGAGACGTGGAAGAAAACGGAAGACAACCATCAAAATGGATAGAAGAATAACCAGAATGGCAAAGGCTCAGCCAATGATCACCTCCAGGATGATCAAAGACAGGAGTTACCTGTAAGTACTGTGACAGTTAGAAGACGTCTGTGTGAAGCTAATCTATTTTCAAGAATCCCCCGCAAAGTCCCTCTGTTAAAAAAAAGGCATGTGCAGAAGAGGTTACAATTTGCCAAAGAACACATCAACTGGCCTAAAGAGAAATGGAGGAACATTTTGTGGACTGATGAGAGTAAAATTGTTCTTTTTGGGTCCAAGGGCCACAGGCAGTTTGTGAGACGACCCCCAAACTCTGAATTCAAGCCACAGTACACAGTGAAGACAGTGAAGCATGGAGGTGCAAGCATCATGATATGGGCATGTTTCTCCTACTATGGTGTTGGGCCTATTTATCGCATACCAGGGATCATGGATCAGTTTGCATATGTTAAAATACTTGAAGAGGTCATGTTGCCCTATGCTGAAGAGGACATGCCCTTGAAATGGTTGTTTCAACAAGACAATGACCCAAAACACACTAGTAAACGGGCAAAGTCTTGGTTCCAAACCAACAAAATTAATGTTATGGAGTGGCCAGCCCAATCTCCAGACCTTAATCCAATTGAGAACTTGTGGGGTGATATCAAAAATGCTGTTTCTGAAGCAAAACCAAGAAATGTGAATGAATTGTGGAATGTTGTTAAAGAATCATGGAGTGGAATAACAGCTGAGAGGTGCCACAAGTTGGTTGACTCCATGCCACACAGATGTCAAGCAGTTTTAAAAAACTGTGGTCATACAACTAAATATTAGTTTAGTGATTCACAGGATTGCTAAATCCCAGAAAAAAAAAATGTTTGTACAAAATAGTTTTGAGTTTGTACAGTCAAAGGTAGACACTGCTATTTTTTTGAACACACCCCTTTCAACTAATTGCCCAATTGCACAGCCTTAAGAGCGTGCATATCATGAATGCTGGGTCTTGTTTGTTTTCTGACAATCTACTGAACCTACTGGTAACTTGTTTGCCACGTAGCAATACAAAATATACTAAAAACCTTGATTATTCTGGTTAGTCACATTGTACTGCTATTATTTTGAACAATACTGTACTAAATGAGTAAGATTATTTAACAATTTATAATTAAAGTTTATCATTTGGATGCATTGCTTAATTATTAATTTATATCATCTGAAGGTAAATTTGCTAGAATCTGACCTAAAGTCGATGTTGGAAGGGGTCATCCGAACACCTGGTCTACAACAGGTTTTTGGTCTAATGGGGAAAAGATCATCTGGTAAAAAATAAATAAAATTATAAATTATTTTTATTCTCAATTCTGATTTATCAATTCATATATACACTGTATATATATAAAATAAACAATATAAATGTTGCTTTCTCTCCACAGCAAAATCACAGATAACACGAAGGCGTACGTATTTTGGGGAGTTTTTCTAATCAAGTGTACATGTACTGTACTTTGGAATATTGTGTTGTATTCAAATGTGCTTTAAAAGTAAATAAAAAGTAATATTTTTTTTCGCACTCCTTTCAAAAGACAAAATTGCAGCTCAAGCTGAATTGTGTGGGAATCAAATCTGATAATGTGGTTTATCTCACATATGACTTCCAGGGCAGAAATTCCAGACTTTTGTGGGTCTAATGGGAAAACGTAATGTGGTTGAACCAGGTTAGTCAGTTCTTTCTTTCCTTTTGCATGCATATTCTGTCAATATGTTTTCAATATAAATTCTGACGTTTGTTTTCTTTTAGGATCCTTCTAGGAAAAAGGCTGAAACTGATAATGCCAGGTTCAGAAATAACTAAAAAAAATAAAATAAAAAGGTAAATGTTATTTGGGACATTGCATTTGTCTTCTATACAGGATATTACCACCTCCATGCTTTACTGGAGGAATGCATGTTGGTGTTTTATCTGTCACTTGGATGTTAAATACAGCTGGATCAAACAAAAACTGTGTCCTTTTTTCCGGCTGCAAAGAATCGAAATGTGATTATTTTCTATACCCACTGTATATACATGTATAAGTTAAAGATTAAGTTAAAAATGTTTATCAACTGATCAAAATGATTAAAAATGTAATTCATAATTATAATACTGGTGCCACTTTTCCTTTATACGCTTTAAACATGAATTATTCTTGACAGTTCAGTGTATTCTTGCTATGTAACTGTAAAACCTATTTGGAAATATTTATTATAAATGAATACAAACATTAAAAATTTTAATCACCACTACTTTGAGGTGTGTTTTAATGCGATACAATGAGGGATGAACGCGTGACAACTGCCAAGTAACAAGATCATTTCAATATTATGATCAGTGTTTCTTGTACAAAAACGTTGTTGTGGGTAGATTTTTAGTAGTTTGAATGTTTATTAAAAAACAAAACAAAAAAACACTTATGACGGTTGCCAGTCTTGTTTCAGCAATCTAAATGATCAACCTGTATCATCACAAGTTTATTAAGAGACTGTACAATATGAATGAAAAAACTGAAAAATACAGAAACAGAGAACATACGAAAGAAAACAAAAAATTGCTTTGGACTCGTGTCCTAACAGCTGAAATACTGTGCAGCAGAGGTGAGCTTACAGACAAACATGCTGAAACCACTCTTTCATCAGAACATCTCTGGTGCGCTCCATGAATTAAGACTCCCGTCTGCTGAGTATGCAAAGAAATATTACGTTAGCTGTCTTGGTGGACGTATAACATTAATGAAGTTATAGGAGGTGGTCAAAGGATATGGACTAGACAGACATTATACTTTGGAAACACTTCTGCATTAAGAGAAAAACTAAATAAGCCAAAAGAGCAAATAATGCGTTTGCCCATCCCCGGATGTCATT
The DNA here is from genome assembly GCF_023724105.1 of Carassius gibelio. NCBI lineage: Eukaryota > Metazoa > Chordata > Actinopteri > Cypriniformes > Cyprinidae > Carassius > Carassius gibelio. The sequence continues at coordinate 3,522,272 of NC_068386.1, read as the reverse complement.
TGTGCATTTACGGTTGTAGAATTTGGCCTGCTGCATGGGATTCTCTGGTTTACCGAAGGAAAAACACTCCTGTTATAGAGGTTCTTGTTATTTAGTTAAAGAGTAAACAATTTATCACCAAAATTGAACAAGTTGAACAGTTAGAAATTTTGTTTGCAATATGACTGCAGACATCAGCTGGCAAGTGAATTCAGTATAGATTTCGTTTAGATTGTTATGGGTTTGGCTCGTCTAAGACTGAGTTTCACAAAGGTAAACGCTTTAGCAGAAGTCCATGAACAGCTTGAACGCCTCCGACAGACTGCAAGGACAGCTCGGAGTCTGAAGGCTGCACAGATATCAGGTCGGGGGGGATTGGCTAATGAGGACAACCTGGTCATCGGAAATGATTTTAAAAGATCTTCCCTTTCTTCTTATTCTTTTCCAAACTCCTGTAGAGAAAAAATAAATAAATAAATAACTGAAACAAGCAGGGATGCATTATAGAAATTCAGAAGGGTCTGTTTGCAAAATAAATAAATAAAATAATGTTTTGTGAAATTAAAAAGAGATAAAAATTGTATAATATGTAATTGTTTTACATACATCCTCTGCTGCTCCAGGATGCGCTGATGGGTCTCCCAGGTGGATCGGTCCTCCTCAAACTGACGTCGTCTCTCCTCCAGCTCCTTATGCTGAGCCTCCAGGTTCTTCTTCATCTGCTCATGACGCCGCTGCAGCTGCACAGGGCACAAAACAAAAGTTTTGGAAAGTATTTCAAACTTGTGTGTGCAACAATCTCAATGATACTGAAATAACACTTTTAATTAATAACACTTATGAATTAGTTTTTATTTTTACATTTTCTGTTTTTGTTTAAATTTTACCTAAGGTTTTAATTGGTTTTTGGTCTTATTTATAGTATATAGTCTATATAGTATGTTCTATATAGTATAGTATAATACGTCTGTAACAGTTTTTATTCATTTTATTTTTAGTAATTTTGTTGGTCTTTTTAAATATTTTTGTCTACAGTTTTAATACATTTTATTTCAATTAATTTAGTACATCAATTTAAACTAAATAAAAATGAGAAAAAATACTTTTAAATTTGAACTGATGTTTGCAAAAGTATTTATTCACGTAATTAAATATTAAGGAAAATATGATTAAATATCATTGTGTTAATTTAGCAAAAACAGTGTAATCATAACATAATTTTGAATGTATATTCTCTTACTGTTTTACTTCTTGCATAAAACACTTTTTAATTTACAACAAATAATTCTTATATATATATATATATATAGATGGAATTCTTTCAGTTGTATCACCCAATCTATTTTCGGACACCCTGATGAATTGTGCTGTCAGTACCTCTGCCTCTGAATCTTTCAGTTTCTGGATCTTCTCCTTTACTTTCATCTCAAACACCTGCTCCATCTCCATCTCCATCTTCTTCATTTTGGTCACATGCTCCCTTCTCTCCTCCTCCATCTGGGCGAGAGGACTCCTAGTATTGACACATGCAATTAACAATCATGAGCGCACATCCCAGTTTCCCCTAGAGCAATCCCTGTGCATCTTTACAAGACGAGAAGTGATGGAAACAAAGCCCTCGTTGCCTACTCCTCATCACAAAGATGAGGTCAGTGTGACGCCCCTGACCTAATGGCTTATCATGGCCAGTCTTGCTAAAGCATAGAAAAAGGAGGAAGAACAGTGAACAAACACCCTGGTTTCAGAGGAACCTGAAAGCAGTTAATGGCCAAAGCGATTATGCTGAAGTTAGTGAGTGGTACAGGAAAGCTGTGAAGAGGTACGGCAGGAACATATGCGAAGGCAGAAACAATGGTGGGAATCGTTAGAGGCCTCACGATATGATTTTTATCCAAGCAATTCAAAATGATTCATTCAAGATGCATCTCATTCAGGGTTATTATCTTTAACAATTTTTTTTTTTTTTTACTAAAAGACCATAAAAATCATTATTTGAAATAACTTAACTGAAAAATCTGGTTTCTGGTGTCATTCCCTTCCAGCTATTTTTAGTTGTACAAAACAGCTCGTTTAGCTGCTTGATATCGCAAACAAGTGTCTCTTAACATATTATTTTAATGTGTTATTTTAATTATGAAAACACTAGTTATTAGTGCAAACAGTTTGACCATTTACTGCACTTTGTTATTCTTCTTGTTATTTCCCTACAGCTGCTAAAGGACACTTTCACAGAAAATGGCGTTTAAGTATAAGGTGGATAACGGAGTACTCAAATTTAATCAAGAAATCATTACAGCCCTAATATAAATGATACTAAAAGGAAAATAAATGGCCACTATTGTCACTACAAAGAAATGCAAACATTTGAATTGAATGAATTTGAATTGAATGCAACCATGTTTGTGAATCAAAGTCTGAAAAAGAACTACAATACATCTGTGAATCAATTTTTTTTCTCCCCCTCACAGACAAACATATTTCACATTTGGAAAATAAGGAAGGGTTTAGTTTCCCCTAATCTAACCAGTACCACTGGGCTGTTGTCACAAGGTCTATAGGGCCTTTTGCACCGCTTTAGTTCCAGAACTAAATGAACAGTACTAAAGTACAGGGACAATTTTGTGCGAACTATTTCCCAGTATCATTTAAAGTATTGCATTTACACCGACCGTGTGTTCTAGGACGTGACATAAGCCCGTCAACAGCGATGTCATTTGTGCACAATGTTCAACAACGTTAACAAAGAAAAATAACAAGAGGACGCTGTGATTGGAGCTGTGTTTTTGTTGCGTTTCACAGGTTTCAAAATAATAGACATGGAATGTCGACGTATACGTAAAGCGACTGAAGGAACAGAAAGGAGGACTAAGAATCTCCAACGACAACTGGCAGTACTACATTTGTTACAAGTGCCTGCGTCCGTATATTTATTGCTGTTCATCATACTTGTGAAATAAGTTGACAATGTCTACAGCACGTTTACAGGGTTTTAAATCATTGCAGGTGAGGCATTTTCAAACATGTCTGGCCAATCAGTGTCTACTTTTAGGAGAAGTCGTGGCCTAGTGGTTAGAGAGTTTGACTCCTAACCCTAGGGATTGTGGGTTCGAGTCTCGGGCCGGCAATACCACGAATTGAAATGCCCTTGAGCAAGACACCGAACCCCTAACTTCTCTCCTGGGTGCTGCAGCATAAATGGTGCAGTTCACGGTGTGTGCGTGCACTTCGGATGGGTTAAACGTAGAGCACGAATTCTGAGTATGGGTCACCATACTTGGCTGAATGTCTCGTCACTTTATGTCACGGTTAATACCAGTTGTGCTGGTTATACCCTGCTCAGGAGTAGGAGCTAATTTGTTCTCAAAAAAGGTAGTCCGGTACTAAAATCGCCCAAAATGCCCAAAAGTGGGTAGTTCCACAATTAGTTCTGGTACTATGAAAAGGTTGCTGTGGTGCGAAAGGCCCTTATTACGCCCTGGAAAAATCCCACATGGAACTGTTGGAAAAAGAGGGAGAAAACGGACACTAAAAGACACTGTTCCCAGAGGAAGAGAGGATCCATACAACATGGATTTAGAAAAATGTAAATGACCACTTACATGCCTTCAACCGTGTCAACTCTAAAAAACAAAAACACACACACTTAGCATGCTACAAGTCATACTGTGCACTGAAGAGCAAAACAATGTGTCAACAGAAAGCAGATCAGAGGAAAGACTAGTCTGGATTATAACACTTAAATGTGGTTTCCTGCAAAAAAAACAACAACTGTATTTTATGTTAGAGGTGACATTCGACTACTTGGAAGCTGCATGACGTGACCACAAATGTTTCTGTGAGCGCGTGCTCATGCATATGTACTTGTGTTAAGAGTCTGGCTTCTTAAATTAAGGGTTAGCGAGCACAGCAAACTGTGAAGGGATATCTTAATATAAACATCGTCAAACATAACGTCACCAAGAGAAATGTACTGACAGGAAATACATTCAAGCGACACGATGAAGAGTCAACATGAACTAGAATCTGACCCCATTTACTTGTTTAAACCCCTTCCTCTTTTTCATTACATTTTAGATTACATAGAATACATTATATTATATTACATTACATAACAATGTAATAGAATTAGTCCAGTTTGACTTGCAAACAGCATTTTATGTAGAGTTTAAAACAAGAAGTAGGCCACCCATAAATATAAGTATGGTGGTTTATAGTGTGCTCTTCAATACAGCAGACAACAGGAAATGATGCAACATAAAATGTCACAACGCTGTTTGACAATTAAGCATTACTCATATTGATCCAAAACCTTCATTATAAATGAAATGCTATATTTAAAGTTAATTTCAGAGTAGGTGTAGGTTTGTTTGTTATTTCAGATGTATTAAATTATTCAAAAGTATAAATGCTAATATGATAGCTGTTCAAATTCTTATACGAAACACTAAAGTTGTGGAGTAACACATTCCAGGAAAACACACTGTTGCTTGCGTGTTATAGTTTACATTCACACATTGTGACACAATGAGGTCAGAGTGGAGCATGTTTTAAGTGTCTGAGATGAAGCAGCATGGAATGTAACCCAGCATGTAATGGATGCCTGCTGTCTTTTGTTATTCCAGGCATTTCCGATTACACTGGTAGTATATAAACATCTTGAATCTCAGGACAGACCATGCAGTCAAAGGCCTTTGTCGTTTGATATGGAGTGCATGTTCTTGGATTTAGTAGACTCAATTGTTTAAAATCAGTGATATGTTACTAAACGTTCCTTACTTGGTGAGCTGCCCTTTGGTTTTGTTGTTGTCGATTCCATTACAGGTTACAGCCGCAAGCTTCCTGCTTCTGTAGTTCTCATAATGGACATTATTTGTGACGTCCTTGAGGTCCTGCATGTGGGTTCTAACACAAAACAAGTCGATTTGTATACACTGGCTCCACAAAGCCATGCTTAAAGTATGAGCGCCAATACATTAGATATATAAAATATGAAACCAAGTGCTATTTATGATGAAGAAACAGCACACTTTTTAAGCAATGCATTTAACAAAAGTTGCTCTTGTGGTCAAATTGAAAAGTGAAGTCTCGTTCACTCTCACAAAGCTTTTGTTGTTGTGCTTCCTCAGTTTATTCCCACAAGACTTAAGCCAAACTCACTGTATGAATGTGTTTGATTAGCAGTGTCTATGTTTGTACCTTATAAGCATATTCCTTAAGAGTGTAAAATCACAGTGGTCTCCATTCTCAACTATGGAGAAAGAAAAGATTATTAGGTTTTAAACACAACAAGCTACTCTTCAAATGCCATTTATAATTGTTAACTACTGGACAAAGACTTAACAAAAAGATAACTGATACTGCACAAACCCATTTAAAGTGATTTATTTTAATGTTAGCTACTCAACCAAAATGATCAGAGGTTTGTAAAATTAAAACTGCAGCTCTAAAAGTTATTAATTGTCGAAGGCTTTTCAAGTCCATCTACCTTCTGCCACTCCCCATGGGTACTGCCTTCCTCGAACCTTCTTGCCATTCACCTCGATGATAGTGTTGCTTCCGACCACAGCCAGGGGCAACCGATCCTTGAGAGAGAGATAGAGAGGCTCATGGATGGCTGTGTACAAGGAATCTGTCTGCTAAAGCAACATGGAAAGCTTGGCAAACTTTCAATGTGCTGCCACCTGGTGAACCACATGTCCTGTCCACCTCCACAGACACAGATCCAGAACTATCACTTTATTACACTTGGGGACAGATCAAATAAAACAGGGCATTTTTTTAATTTTCCTTTTGAAATACAAAGTACAACACAAAGATGCTTCCTCAGAACATTTAATTAATTCCCTGAGAAATGACTTGTTTAAAATAAATGGGCATGACATCACTACCATGAGCACATCAATTATGAATGCTTTTGTTTGGAAAATCAATACAAATGTGGAACTCTTACTTTGATTTTTTTCACAATCTTATTTTCTTCCTCATCATCCGTCTCTGGAAACTCATAAATTTTGATCTTGTGCTCCAGGATTTCTCGCATAATCTACAGAAACATAATAAAATAAATAAATAAACATCACAGAAACACTTAAGGCTTACCGTTTATATCAATATAAAGTAGCAACTGAAAAATATAGCAGAGGACAGACTGAGCTGCTGCGGAGAAAGTGCATAACTTAATCCAATTTGATCTAAACATGTGACAATCTTCATATTAAGACCTTTAAAAACTGGTAAGACATATTGTTAACTTTCGCTAACTTCTGAATTTAACTTCCGCTTTAAAAGCCTGATTTTTTAAATACATGGTAACATTCCCTTTATTTGTTTTCATAGCCTTTAATATGTATTGTTTTGTTGGACAACATTGCATGTTAAGTGAAATATATATATAAAAAAAGACACATTTTTGAATTCAAATACAAAAAATGCAAATAGAGATACCGTATATCGCAAATTCGCCAAAAAAAATCAGCGATATGATTTTTTGCCCATATCGCCCAGCCCTAGAAACCCTCTGCGATTCCTTCAGGCCCAGAGGATCACCAAGAGCAATTGTTTTAGGGTTGAGGAACATCCTCTGTTTATTTATTTGTGGATGTGCTCAAATCTTTTAATCTGATCTTTCCTGTATGGGCGGTAACGCTGCGCTCCTGCTCATGGTTCCTGCAGAGATAATACTCTGACAGATGGCAAAGCACTCAGGACACACATGGTGCCGGAGGCTTGAACTCTTGAGGTCTCTTCTTGCCTTTTTCTTAATCAGGGGTTTAAATGGGCGGCACTTAGCACATGAGAGCAGGAGGCTGCAGCAGGCTGACCTGTTTCTTGAACTGCTGGCACTCCTCGGGTGTCAGGGTATCTGCTTTGGCAATCAGTGGGATGATGTTGACCTTCTCATGCAACCGTTTCATAAACTCGATGTCCAAAGGTTTCAGTCTGGTGAAAAAACATACAACACAGTCAACTCTTGGTCTCTTTCACTTTTTAAGAAGTCTTTGTAAATGCATGAATCACCAAAACTATAACTCACACTTAAGATCAGGGCAGGGATTGAACTATTTCAGGTAAAGACCACTCACATTGGCTTTAGAAACGGAATAATGTCGTTTTACAATAGTGCAACTATATTCAAAATTACAACGATAGAATATCTGATTATCCACATTTTAAAAGAACAAAATAAAAACAACAACAACAATTATCTGATAAATTGTTTAATTCAGAAGAGTTTATTATTATTGTAATTATTTACTGTAAATTGAATTGGTCACTTTTTGAATATTAATAATTGAAATATTGCTGTTATGAATATTGTTGTTTTATAAAAGAAAATTCACTAGTAGTCATGTTTGTAGTTTTACAGCCAAAACTGGTTTCCGTTTTGAATAATAGGCAACAACACCCATATTATTTACTTTGTAGCATTCTTCCGTTCTGATAATCATCCTGACTGTGTGGACACAAGACTGAATAGAGCGACACATTCCTACATCTTCACTGCGACTGAGCACAGATCCACTATTGTCTGAGAACAGCTGCTTACAGTAACAGTCATTCTAATGTTTTTACTGACTAAGAGGAAAATTCAGTGACTTCAGCTCTGGTTTGTCAATGAAATCCATAATCAAACATCTTGGCACAAAAAAAACTGACAAACATAAAGGGAAAATTAATTGAAGCATGATATACAAAAAAAGACTGAATACTGGTTTGACTGAATACAACCAACCTATTTTATTAGATTTATATTAGATTTCTTTAAATGTTTTTGAAAGAAGTCACTTACACTCAACAAGACTGCATTTATTTGCTAAGAAATACTAATATTGTGAAATATTATTACAATTTAAAATAACTGCTTACTATTTGAATACATTTTAAAATGGAATTTCTTACTGTGATGCAAAGTTGAATTTTCAGCATCGTTACTCATTACTCAATGTCATATGATCCTTCAGAAATCATTCTAATATGCTGATTTGCTACTCAAAAAATATTATTACATAATGTTGAAAACATCTGTGTTGCTTCATATTTATGTGGAAACTGTGATCATTGTTTTCAGGATTATTTTGTGAATAGAATGTCAAAAGTACAGCATTTATTTGAAATACAATTTTTTTTGTAACAATCTTTACTGACACTTCTGATCAATTTAATGCATATTGTACCTTTCTTACCTCAAATTGTAGAGTTTAATTCAAACCATGACACAAAAACCGAAACTCAGAATTGCGTCACAAACGCACAGAAGCTACTTTAATTAGTGATGCTAAATGGGAGGTTTTCTCCTTCTATAAAGAATAATACTCAGCAGGAAATCAGAAGGCCAGGTCTCCGATCACTCACCCATGTCCGGAGGGTGCAATGAAATACAGGCAGCAGTGCACTCTGCTGTCCGGCATCTGCCGTCTGTTCACACGAGACTCGGAGTTCAGATAATCCTCAAACTTACTGTCAATGTGATCAATGACCGGCTGCCAGCTGGAGCAGAAAACACACAGGAGATTCAGATCATGCTTTTGGTTTAAAGCAAAGCCACAGTTATGAAAACACAATCACACAGCCATCTAATTATATAAAGCAACTTGATATTGAACCATGCTTTCATCATTACATCTGGCACTCCACCAAACATGCGAAAATGGTTCTCACCAGTTGCTGTTGTCCACAGCGTCTCCAAATCCTGGAGTGTCTACTATCGTGAGCAGAAGCTGGACGCCTCCCTCCTTCATCAACACTTTGGACTGCTCCACCTGTGGATAACAGACCATCTGAATTACTCCTCCTACATTGAGGCCATCAACACATGTAATATGTAAATACTAAAAAAGACCTCACAAATGGCTGGTGTAAACACTAGTAGCTAATGTCTGCTTGGTCACTTTTGTTAACATACCACTGGGTATTAATGGTGTTGATGCAAAGACAATTGTCAAAAAGCTGAAATGTTGTGCAAAGCTCTGGACTCACAGACACTTTAAAGGCTACAAGTACAAACATGCAGGACATAGCATAGCTATTACTGAAGTATTACTTAAGTATACTTGAGAAGCCAGTAGTAGCATAGGAACCTAAAAATGTGTGCATGGAGTTATGATCTAAAAACCTTTATAAATCTATATTCAAGTAAAAAAAAAAAAAAAAAAAATATATATATATATATATATATATATATATATATATATATATATATATATATATATATATATATATATATATATATATATATATATATATATATATATATATATATATATATATATATATATATTATGCTTGCCACTTTCTGTTCCCAGCTCACAACTGAGAAGGAACAAGCAGCATCTCTTGACATTTAGGAAACATAGCTTCACTCTTTATACCTGAACTGTTTTCTTGATTCTGTGTGAAGGTCCGGGATATGATCCAGAGTACAGATCCGTCAGGAACAGAGAGTTTATCAGTGTGGACTTTCCCAACCCTGACTCTCCTGCAAAAAAGAACAGAAAATACAGAGAAAGCTTAGGTTAAGATGATAACTGAATTCAGTACAACATAAAAAAAAAAGATTTTATATGAAATACCACTGCTTGCAAAACAAGTTTTACATTTTTAGTTTCTTCTGTATACATTAAAATTAAAATTTTATTTTATTTTATTTATAAAGGATGCATTAAATTAATGCAATTAAAAAAAATGTAGTCAAAGTAATGTACAATGTTACAAAATATTTATATTTTAAATAAATGCAGTTCTTTTTAACTTTCTATTCACCTAATCTTGAAAAAAATTTTTTTTACAGCTTTAATAAAAGATATTAAGGAGTAGTTTTCAACATAACAATAATAATAATAATAAGACAATTCAAATAAATGCAACCTTGATGATCATAAGAGACTTCTTTCAAAAACATTGTTTTTTTTTTTTTTTTAAACCAAACTTTTAAAAAGTACTGTATAAAATCAGTAGACATGACAGTCAGGACTATAAGCCCAGAGAATATTTCATTACCAATATAATGAAGTACAGACAAATATGAAATACAGGACTCTTAAGATGCATTTTCCAAAGATAAATAATGCTTGACAGATATGTGCTTTGAACCAGTGGATGCAGACACAATATCTAGAAAGTTGGGTGATTTTAATTTATTACTATTCATTGACTAAATTGTTTATTATTTGACAAAACATTAACTCACGATTTGTAAAAATTATTTTGGTAGATTTTAAAAGAACAAAAGAGGATCTCAAAATCGCAATTTAATGGCTTCCTTATGGACTCCTCTAGCATTAAATGTCAAATCTTAAAAATGTGACATTCATCTGATGCATGAGTAAATAGACAAACAATTAAAATAATAGTGCAGATGGAATGCAAGGACATGCCCTGTGCGAACCTCCTCTAAATGTATTATGCAATGCTGGAGGGAATGGCATATTTTGCATCCAATCTAAATGATTGTCTAAGAACCCAAAGAACCTCACAGAAGAACAGTGGAATTAACTTCAAGCAGCTTTTTGGCAGTATTGCCAGCATTAATGGTCAAGATGTGACTAAGTGAACTTCATTCTAAATACTTCCTGCTAATTGTTTGGGAAATTGAAACATGACTGACTCAATACTTCTCCATTGGTGTGATGATGTTTCATTATTAGTGTGAATACAGAGCACAAGCAGCGGGACTAAACTACAGCCAACAGATGAGCGCTGGAGACGGTTGGCGCAGCATTCAACTGTGCAGTCTCACGCAGTGAGGTCAGCACATTAACTAGAGTAAATTGCTTCTGGCAGGGCGAGTGGCTGGCACTATTAAAGACTTGGCAGATTTCCATACCCAAACACTAATGAAAGAGCAACTGGGTAAAGTCCACCCCCACAGTCCAGCTAATTTGTTAAACAAATCAGCAAGAGAAAGCACTATAAAACTCAATTAATGATTCATGGTTCATTAATAATCAGTTCAATATTGGGATATTTTGTGATGACAAAGTTTAAACCATCAACCAAGTCTAACCACAGACGATTTTTTGCAGCTATAAAGACCACAAGTAATGTCTTGAACATGCCTTTCACTTGAGAATGAAAATAACTCTGATTAGATGTCGGGTATAAAACCGCAGCTCACACGCAAAGCCAAAGCAAACACAGCTCCGTAAGCTTTCACAGCAAATTCTAGCAAAAACAGGACCGATCCTGTATCACCGCAAACTTGATTAAGCATGAAAGAATCAAATTCACAACGATGCTTTGTAAAATGTCAGCCATTTAGGTTAGACTTCACTGAACTCTTTATATTTTTCAAGATGAACAGGATGTGAAATCACTGCCATTCAACCCCTGCTTCCTGTGTGTTATCCAAACAGTGTTTAGACCAAATGTCAAGAATGTAGTCTCAAACTGGCTAACATTCAAAACTAGACTGGAAGCTTCTCAAGTGGTCAAACTGACTGCAGCGCACACTAAATCCATCACAAGAAACGTGTGACTAAATTAGTTGCATGTTGAGTGTAGTTTGGTATTTGCAAACTGCATACTGAAGATTATAAAGCAGATCAAAATCAATACATTCAAAGGATGTGTTTCCTTACCCACAACCATCAGGGTGAACTCAAAGCCCCGCTTCACAGACTTTCTGTACACTTGGTTGGGGAGGCTTGCAAAGCCCACGTATCCCTCCAGATTCTTCTGCTGCTGAAAACGGACAGAAAACAAAAACAATTTTGATCAGAGAAACTTGCTGGTATATGTTCACAGAGAATAACACACACTATTGTACTCTCAAATAAGCAAGTAGGTGATAATGTGCTATTCTCCCTGTATTAGTCTTACTTACTGCTGTGTATTTGAATCCCAGAAATTCATGGTGTTGGTTAAAGGTGATGGGGAGCAAAACAAAGACGTCAGAAGAGATGTTTGGCACGTCCAAAGTTCAGCATATGACAGCATTTTTGGAAAAAGAGAGAGAGAGAAAAAAACATTTTATGGCATATACGCAGGTTCCAAATGCTTGAAATTGCTTTGGAATGTCAAAAAAGCTGAACTGAGTCAGAGACTCAAACATATACAAACATCTACTGAATAAAGTTGATCTAGGACTGCAGTTTTCAAACCATGGTTCGCAAGGGAGTTTCAGGGGATCAAGTAGAACATTTTTTTTTATAAAATGAATGATACAATTAAAAAGGTGATTAATTTAAATAAAATAAATTAAACATTTAAATAAATTTTACTTTCAACAGTACAAGTAGAAAGAAATGTTACACAAACTTCAACAGAACAAAGTTGAAACTAAAAATATTCAAAATATTTTTATAGTTCTTTATACATTAAACTATTTAGCTGGCTTTTAAATTTAAGGACCAGAATGATCATATATGGCAAGGAAAAAACTTAAAACCACTGATCTATGATGTTTAAAGTTTTGTGAGTTTTTTTTACCCTCCAGCACTATGTGGCAACACGTGGAATAATTCCTCACATTAACTGACCGAAACAAAACTATGAGGAATAAATATAAATCACAACATTTAGGCAAAGTATCACAGAGAGCCTGAAACGTACTCATATGATGCTGAGAGACATAATGAACTGCATTTACTTTTCTCACAATCCTAAAAACACTTAAATCTAAAGATGTAGGCTTTAAATGCATGGAATTAGTTTTACACACAGCCATGCTTACATATTAATTCTGTTATATATGAATTTTAGAAAAAGCATGGATACATTTGAAGTAGCTCAAATAGATTTGATTGGTGTAGCTAATATTTTTGGTCAAAACTATTCCCACGGATGGCAAAAATGTGGAAAATAACAATAATAAAGAATGAGTAGGTGTGCCCAAACTGACTAAAACTGCACTTATGAATCATGAAATGACAACAAAATGTGAACGGATTAGTGCCTGACAGCTGAATTCTCTGTCATTTAATCACAATTACTGGAAAGTCAAACAAAAACAATATTTTGTACATAAAAAAACAAAAAACAGTGTCAAGATGGAGTGACCGTAACATGCTGAATAATGTGCAGCACTACATGAGAAGTGATGGTGCAGAATATAAGACTCTTGAAAGCACAATTAGAGTTCACAAAACAAAAAAATATGTGGTTACACTCGGCTGCATCCTTTAATTTCACCAGCATCATTTATTCTGCATGATCACTTGGTTTCTTTAAGCTATAAGTGTCATGAGCACCCTTTACAGTATTATCTTTAATTAGTCTGAGTGATATACCCAAACCTCAGGCACTGAGAATCTGCAACGAGAAGCCAAACAGAGCAGAAGTAACACTAATACAAAGTCACATACTAAAGTCACACAGTTGAAAGTAAAATACACAAACTCTTTGTCAGACCAGGGGCCTATACCATGAAGCCGGTTTAGCTGGCTAGCCAGGTAAGTTTCAGTTCAGTTTGCACCAACTCTGGGATTTAGGTTCAATGAAATAAGCTTGGGTTTAATCAGTGTTATAGTTACTTATGCAAGTCACTCCCCCAGGTTCTTTTGCTACATATTAAAGGACACTACATAGGAAAACATTTTTCTTTTATGATTTATATAATTATTATACCCTTAATTATTACACAAGCCAGTTTAGTTTAACTTTCATTTTAAATGGAATTAAAGATACCGGTATGCATTATAAATAAGTTTTAGAAATAATAGCTTTAAACATGACTTCATATGAGCTTCGATTTTTAAGAGTTTTTATATATATAAATATGATCAACTATATAAACTAATTTCACAACTTGCACTGATATGACAAGATGTTTTTTTTTTTTTTTAAGTTGTCCTCTTTCATGAATAGATCGTTTCATGTTGCTGTGTTAATGTGTTTCAATAATTCATATTTTTCAATCTTTTATGGTAGTTAATCACACCGATTCTCTTGAGAGAAGTGAATCTGAGTTTCAAGGCATGTGATTGGCTGTTTGTTACTGATGCCAGACTTTCCTGAGCACATGCTTCATAAACTCAAGATCAAAGCCAGAGCTGACAGAGAGAGTTGGTACCAACAAATACGGACTGGACTGGTTTGGTTTTGTCAACTCAAATCTAATCCTGTAACCCTGAATTTGTTCAGCCACCGTCATGGTACAAGCCCCAGGTGATGCATTCAGTTGTTTAAAACAGATCTGACTACAGGATGTGAGAGTCTAACCACAGTTTAAGTGCACGCCTGAATGACATACAGCATCTGGTATTATGTGAAGGAATTAACATTTTTAAAGCACTCCAATCTGCATTTATTAATTAAACCATTAACAAATAGCTATAACAAAAAGGGGGTGAAAAACATTATTTGTACGTTACTTTTGCAGAGCATCAGCTGTCTCTCAATTCAAACATTAGCAGGTATGGATGACATTTGGAGTGATAAAAACACATTCAATGTGATCTGCTTTTAAATTAGATAATTATTTTAACAGTTAACAGTTATAACAGTTAAAAATATAAACAGTTTTCAAACCTGTTAGCGTGTCTTTTTCTGTCTAGTATACACCTAAACAACATCGCACAGCGATTGCAGATAATATTTAAAATCAAATTAAACTCCAAAACAGTTTATCTAATAGTAACCAAAAGGTCAAAATTAGATATTTGCATTATTCCAGCCGTTGTGTGATTAGCTGCTAACCTAAACTACGTTAGCTTGCTTGTGTTCTAAAAATGAGTATTACTGCAAATTAAAATGCGTGTAATATTTCACAGTTAAGAAAAGCTTTCAAAACTGAGTGTTTTTGGTTACTATTGATCAAATTCTAACGAACGTAACCCGTTTTTCGCTCTGCAATGACTCACGAGAGAGAAAAAACTGACAGGAAATGCCTCGCGCGCTATCACTAACCTAAATTACAGTTTAAAAAAAAAAACACTAAGCGAGCGTAGATTTAAATCACCGAAATGCTTAGACTAGACCCAAACGCCGCGTTAACGCTAGCCAGACTCAAACGGCGATGTTTGGTAAATTATATATCGTAAAAGTGAACGGAACTTACCCATAATATTAACGTTCAAGTGCCGCTTTGGAAACCGATCGTTCTTTGGCAGCCCTGCATTCCCCTTGATACCACTTCCGCAAAACTCAGCTACGTCATCGGCGTAGGAACCATTCGGATGAATGGAGTCAGATTACGCAAAGTACGTTACTCTACTTTGGGGAATAGCCAGGCAAATCAATAAATCTCGCGATATTAAGCACGCACACACATCTCCCAGGAGCAGAGTAGAAAGATAAATAAATAATTTAAGTCTTTTTTAATTACCTGAATCCATAGTTCCTGAAATGTTCAGCATAAAGAGGTCTTTCTGGTCTGAAGACGGCTGATAAGCTTTGGCCTAAATGCTTTTCCTACATACACAATAGTGTTGTTTAAAACTATATTATTATTGTATTATATATTGTTATTTATTTATCATATAATAGTATGAAATTACCATTCTACTACTTGTTATCTTAAAACTGATCATAGTTATGTAGTGTTTTTTATTAATACAATAATGTAATTATACATTATTGTACAGTACATGCAACTGTTTTATTACATGAGCCTTAATTTAGACATGTCGGTGTGTAAAATTGATGCTTTGTGTAATTATATTTAGTTTTAAATAGAGAGATTTAACCATTTTGACTTAACTGATCTAATGTATCGGTTATAAATGACGAGTCAATAAAAGAAATAAAATCTCTCATGAAAATAATACATCACTTATTCACGGTACATTTTAAAAGTAATGCCTTCTCATAACCAGATTATACTAATGGTCATTTTCATCATGACACTATTTTTATTTATTTTTTAATTCAGAGAACAGCAACGTTATATTACACGATATATAATAATAGAGAAAAGTAAAATAGAGCAAAAGGCCATATTGTAGAAGAACATATTATATAAATAATGAATACACTGTCGACAGTCATGATGTAATTAATTAATAAACTTTACAACAAAATACAATGGTGTGATTTTTTTTATTTTATGTAGGTCTTTTTTATTTTAGTATATTAGTTATTATTTTCTTATTTCCGCTACTGACTTTCGTCATGGTCAAAAACTCTTATTTTGAAAGTTCAATGGTACGCATGCGTAGTTTGTGTTGTGGAAAGCGCCATGCTCCAGTTTCAGCATGTTTCCGTCTGAATCGTCCCTGCTGTCACTGCATGTGATCTCGCATTAACTGGTAAGGTCATGCACACCGTTGATTCTTGAAATTCAAATTCCAGGAAGTTCTTTACCGGTCTAAATGCTTTGAAATGATTCTTTAAGACTGTTCATGTTAAGATAACGTTAGGTGATTTTGGTGTTACCTGCAGTAAGGGAGCAGTCATGAGTCCCAGTCCCAGCCAGGGCTCCCCTGTCCCTCTGACCCTCACCAGCAGCCTGCAGAGACTCTTCAGTCATGTGAAGATCGAGAATTTAATAGCAGGGCTCAGTGGAGGAGTGGTGTCCACACTGGTGCTGCATCCTTTGGATCTTGTCAAAATTAGGTTCGCGGGTAAGTTATCTGTAAAACCAGAACCAATATGTCATTAAATGTACTGGGTGGTCATGCCATTTGAGATTAAAAGGTCAGTTTTATAGCTAATAATAATGCTTAATAATGATTTTTTTTATTTGAATAAAAAATAGGTACTGTATTTTGAAAAATATGAATAACCGCAATTTATTGCATGTTATTTATCATAAACATATATGCACATTTAAATGTAAATGAAAATATGTCAACATTTGACAAATGTAGTAATTTATTATTAAACTGTACAACAAAATGTTATGATGTGATTAGTCCCAGAATAAATATATGAAACTTGTCCAACATCTAGATGTCTAGTTCTAGCAAACATTAATATCACTAATTATGGTGGGAAAAGTTCTAATAATTAGCTTCATTTTAATAAAACATGTAGGCGCTGTACATAGAAACAATATTAACAACCGTCATTAACACGTTTTATTATAATACTAAACAGATCAGATTTAAATATATATATGGAAATATATCAACATATATATCTGTCAACTTTACAAGCAAATGGTATGATGCAATTAACCCCAAAATAAATATTTGTAATTGTCAACATCTAGATGTATAGTTTAATAAATTGTATTTGCAATTATATTTATATATTCAAATTATTGTAAAATAAGTAAATAAAATAAAGATTTTGTATCAGGAATTGTATGTAAAACAGACCATTTCCAAATTAATTTAAATTTATGATGTCAAGTAAATCAAATAAATTGTTGCATAAAGTTTAACAGATTTTTCTGTATAGTGTATGAGAGTTTTTGCAGTATCCCAGCATGCATTGCTGAAAGGTGTGGCATGAGTAAGGCTCAACTGTTTTGCTCTTTACTGTATTACAGTGAGTGACGGGCTGGATGTTAGACCGAAATACAGCGGAGTTCTGCACTGCATGAAAAGCGTCTGGCAGCAGGAGGGTCTCAGGGGCCTTTATCAAGGTGTCACCCCAAATATCTGGGGTGCTGGAGCATCATGGGGGCTTTACTTTTTCTTGTATGCATTTTTCTCCCTGTAATGAGCACAGTATAATGCATCCTGCATGGTGTATATTTTTGCATTATGTAAAGAGCTTATAATTTTTTGTGAAAATAGTGCATGCCTAAAGGGGTCATATGATGTGATGTGAAATTTTTCTTTCCTTTTTGGAGTGTTACAAGCTCTTGGTCCATGAAAAAGATCTGTTAAGTTGCAAAGACTAAAGTCTCAAATCCAAAAAGATATTCTTTATAAAAGTAAACATGTCTACGTCTCTATGTGGAAATATTTGCATAAAGCTGCCCAAATCTTCACCCAAAGAAAGAAGGCGTGGTTCCAGTAGCACAGTAAGTGTTGAAGCAGTCATGTCAGGGAGATGCTGTGTGTATCTAGGAGAAAGCAAATGCACTTTATTTGGCCTTCTGAAAGTAGATGCATTTAGGGATCTATAAGATTACTTACAACAGAACAGCAATGCATTTTATGGAAGACTGTTTAATGAACCTGAGAGAGGAGGTCATTCTGACTTTGCTACGACAATCTGGGGCTTCTGAATCAGCTACTGTAAGTATGTTTTGTTATTCGTTTAAGTATTTGCTATTGAATGTTCAAATGCGGAGTTTTGCGCATCGTGTGTGTGAGAGGCAGAGAGACAAGGTCACACAGAGGAGTCAGCCGTCTTAACAATCGGTGGCTTGTGTACTTCAAACACATACGAGCTTCATGACTGTGTCTGTCACACCACTATGTTCCTCTTTCGAGCTTGAACTGATGGTAAACCTAATGACATTTTTAATTTTGCCTACATTTATGTTGAAAGATGAAGCTCGTGATTATGGAAAGGGGCGTTACATTTCCCATAAGTGTTTGTGGTGTTCGGCCAATCACAATGCACTGGGTCAGTTGGCCAATCAGAGCAGACTGTGTTTGTAGGAAACAGGGACTTTGTAGAAAACAACGTTTGAGAGAAGGGGGGCAAAGAGGACCTACAATAATGTACAGTATTTGAAAAATTATGTGTTTTTTTTTTTTACATTAAAGCATGTCAGCATATTCTGTTACACCAAATAATGATCTTTAAAAAAGCATCATATGACCCCTTTAAGTTCTACTTTTAGTTGCAATGCTTTTCAGTACAGAATCAGTTAGGTGTTTCGATATAAACATCACTTAAGTAATATAATTTTTTTTATTATTTGCAGCTACAATGCAATCAAAGCGCACAGGAAAGAGGGCAGACAGACAGAGCTGAGTGCTACTGAACATCTGCTGTCAGCAGCAGGAGCAGGTCAGTATATCAACCCTTATTGTTTTATAACCAAGTGGGCACAACCATTAGCAGAGCCATCTATCACTAGACCAGCAGTCTTTGTCTTGATTAGTCCATCAAGTCACGATTTGTCCATTAATATCATATAAAAGCTTTTTGTGACATTAAACGGCATGTAAATGGATCGGAAGAATGGATATAATCTAAACTTCCAGAAAGAGCTCATGTTGAAGAGTATGTGTGTCATGTGCTTCTCTAATTGAATGAGGCACATCCTTCACTGGAATGACTCCGCGTGAGCCATTAAAGTCCAGTAATGACTCTTTTCATGTGGATCTTAGTTTTACAACAGCTGCCATTCATTTACTTTATGTTTAATGTCACTGTTTTTAAGGGGCGGTGACGCTTTGCCTGACCAATCCCATCTGGGTCACCAAAACTCGCCTGGTTCTGCAGTACAGCGCCGATCCATCTAAGAAGCAGTATAAGGGGATGATGGATGCTCTTGTGAAAATCTACCGCCATGAAGGGATCGCAGGCCTCTATGGGGTACAAGTGGCTTTCTATGGCAACTTACAGGGAATGTTTCTTTTAACAGGAAATAGTTGAAGAAATTCCAAATTGTGCCAGTAGGAGGAGCACTTGTATAAGGAAATAAGGAGTGTGCACGGGAATGTTGTGTTGCATGTTGTGGAGTTTGTTTGTTTGCTTTATCTAGTTAAGTTAACTGTTATGATCCCTAGGGGTTTGTCCCGGGATTGCTTGGAACCTCCCATGGTGCACTGCAGTTCATGGCATATGAAGAGCTGAAGAGAGATTATAACAAATATAGAAAGATGCAACCAGATGCTAAACTGGTATGAGCACGACACACTTTGATAGTTTATAAAATGAACTAAATGTTTACTGCATATTGTGCCCTTTTAAAATGTGAAACATCACATTATGCAACAATAAACATTTCAAAATAGATATGCTGTTGTCACTTGACCTTGTATGTTTAATTTTAGGTGTCCAAATTGGCATCACTTTTCAAAGTGGTATTATGCTAAACAGCCTCATTCATCAGCTCATTAATGTAGTTTGTAGTTGCTCATGGTGCATTTTGTACTCTATTTTCTCCCTAGAATGCATTAGAATACATTACCATGGCAGCTTTGTCCAAAATATTTGCAGTGGCTATGACATACCCGTATCAGGTGGTCCGAGCCCGTCTGCAAGATCAGCACAACACGTATGATGGAGTGATAGATGTTGTCCAGAGAACGTTTAGGTAAGCATGAGATTTACATGCTAAACTCAAACCAAACACAATCATATGTTGGTGATCTAAATATCAAAAACAAAAAAAACAGCTTCACTTTTATGCAATCGAACCTGCCTTAATGCCCTATAGACTTACATTTTAACTACATTAATGAAATGTATATACTGCAGTACCATTCAAATATATATGTTTTTATGAACTGAAGTCTCTTCTGCTTAACAAAGCTGCATTCATTTGATAAAAAAAATACAGTAAAATGTGCAATATTGTGAAATATTATTACAATAAAAGAACTGTTTTCTACTTGAATATATTTTAAAATATAATTTATTCCTATGATGCAAAGCTGAAGTTTTTTTTTTTGCTGGTTTTTTTTTTTTTGCTGAAACTTTAATGCTTTTTGTTCAGGAGTTGATGAACTGTACTGTTTATATTATACATTTGTAATACAATACTGTAATTCAATATATGAAGTGTTTGTATTTTATGTAATATTTTACAATATTATTGTCGCAATAATCTTCACTGTCAGCTTAGATCAATTTAATGCAACCTTGGTGAATGAAAATATTATTAATTAAAATCTTAATTAAAATCTCCTAAACTTCTGAATGCAGTGTTCTAGAAAATGAGATGAAATGATAACATTAATTTTGATCAAAACAACCAGAGAGCCTATAACGGTTTAATATGTGCAAGATATAAAGCTGATCAGTCTTGAATTTTCACATGTGTTTTTTGGGAGTAGTCTTTAACTTGTGCCTTTCTCCTGGTGTTGGATCAGAAACGAAGGCCTGTTGGGTTTCTACAAAGGCATGGTGCCCAACCTGGTCCGAGTCACTCCGGCCTGCTGCATTACCTTCTTGGTCTATGAGAACATTTCCCGCTTCCTCCTGGACCAGCACAAGTGAACTGAGAACGGGAATAACTGCAGCAAAGCCGTCCGTCAGAGAGCAGAGCTGGACCTGGGATGGGACGTCCTGTCAGTGACAGTGTTTGACAGCCATGGAGAAGTCAGAAATGTAAACCGAGAGAAATAAAACATCCTGGTCTTCTCTGGAGAACTGAAGTGCATGAGGTCACAGAGGTCAGAGTGTCATTTGTGTGTCTAACAGGAGACACTCGTCAAAAAACCAATACTTGTTTGGTTTCTCTACAACACTGGTGACATTATTGTGAACATGAGTGGTATATTATGTGTGGCTGTAAATTATATTCACATACAGGCTGTTTGTTTTATCTAATAGAAACTTTTTATCAAGAGATAGCAATGGGTTATGATAACAAGGGCTGGGCAATATCTGAAATATCCATATTTGTGAATAATTCACTGTCAGCTTGAAAATAAACAACTTTGTGACTATTCTAATAATTTTAATGTGCTTTTTATCCTCAGTTTCACAGTTGAAAAAAAAAAATCCCGTGTTTTTTTTTATTTTTATTTTTTTTAATTCCTCCATTTGGTATATTACCACTCAAACATTTGGGTTGGTATTAATATTTTAAAATGTTTTTTAAAGACATCTCACTAAGGCTGCATTTTATTGATTAGAAATACAGAAAAACCGTATACAATAAGTTATATTAATATTTAAATATATTGTAAAATGTAATTTATTCATGTGATCAAATCTGAATTTCCAGCATCATTACTCCAGTCTTCAGTGTCACATGATCTTCTGAAATCATTCTGATGTGCCGATTTGCTGCTGACAAAAACCCCCATTATTATAAAATGCTGAAAACATTTGTGTTGACAGTTTTGTGTTTCAGGATTCTTTGATGAATAGAAGGTTCAAAAGAACAGCACTTATTGAAATAGAAATCTACTGTAACATTATAAATGTCTTTTCTGCAATTTCAGACCAAATACATACATTTTGAGATCGATTGTATTGCAAATATTGTCAGAAGGCAGAAAATAGAGATATAATTGTTTTGGCTATATTGCCCAATGGTAATTCATCAGTGGTTTTATGAGTGTGTAAGTCTTCTTCATGTTTACATCCAGGTTTCATTGCTGCTGTATGTGTTCTGTGCAATGACTAAACAAAACCTCAGGTTTCACAAGCGCACACACAGATACACTGAATCTGACATTTCTGGCTCATTGCTGACATTTGTGTTAATGAGCTCAAATTCATGGCCCTTAAAATTTGTTATGCTCATAGGTTAATAACTAATGCTCTTTGAAGAACCTGTACCCAAGATAGTTCTAAAAAAAAAAAAAAAAAAACTTTATTGACATTTAAAAATGATCCAATAAAATGTATTTTACAGTTCCTGTCCAGGCTCAAATTGTTAAACATAATTACTTACAAACGTACTTTTACTGTAGTTTTAAGAGTCTGTCACTCCAGTATGAGGTTAAGTGATTGTTTCAGCCCTTGTTTGTAGAGGTAGACATCAAGAGAGGGCTGTCGGACTTAAATATAGGCTACATAAATGTCACAAAATATCAAACCGAGTGGCATCTGCAAACAAATGCTGCCGAAGCGCTTCTAGAAATATATCAAGGTACAATGGATGAAAAGTTTAGAGCCCTACTAATGATTAAGTCTAGAGTGTGTCCACCTTTGTGTGTGGGTCCATGTACAGGCTGAATCGACAGGTTAAAAAAAAAGCCTCAAGTCCAAATATTCATTTATCACCAATTAACTGTTTGACAAACACTTCCTGCTTCGATGTCCAAATCTGAATTTAAAAAAATCTCAAACATGCTACGAAGTCCCTATCTGAATCAACCGAGTCGCGAACAGGCTCCGAAGTGCCGATCTGAATCAACCGAGTCGCGAACAGGCTCCGAAGTCCCGATCTGAATCAACCGAGTCGCGAACAGGCTCCGAAGTCCCGATCTGAATCAACCGAGTCGCGAACATGCTCCGAAGTGCCGATCTGAATCAACCGAGTCGCGAACAGGCTCCGAAGTCCCGATCTGAATCAACCGAGTCGCGAAAAGTCTCCGAAGTCCCGATCTGAATCAACCGAGTCGCGAACAGGCTCCGAAGTGCCGATCTGAATCAAACGAGTCGCGAACAGGCTCCGAAGTGCCGATCTGAATCAACGGAGTCGCGAACAGGCTCCGAAGTGCCGATCTGAATCAACCGAGTCGCGAACATGCTCCGAAGTGCCGATCTGAATCAACGGAGTCGCGAACATGCTCCGAAGTGCCAATCCGAATCAACCGAGTCGCGAACAGGCTCCGAAGTGCCGATCTGAATCAACCGAGTCGCGAACATGCTCCGAAGTCCCGATCTGAATCAACCGAGTCGCGAACAGGCTCCGAAGTGGCGATCTGAATCAACCGAGTCGCGAACAGGCTCCGAAGTGCCGATCTGTATCAACGGAATCGCGAACATGCTCCGAAGTCCCGATCTGAATCAACCGAGTCGCGAACATGCTCCGAAGTCCCGATCTGAATCAACCGAGTCGCGAACATGCTCCGAAGTGCCGATCTGAATCAACCGGAATCAACCGAGTTGCGGAAAAAAAATAATAAATATATATATATATATATATATATATATATATATATATATATATATATATATATATATACACATATATATATATATATATATATATATATATATATATATTCTAAGCAAACAACAATAGCCCAAGTTTATTAAACATTTTTTTATTGAGACTATAAAAAATAATTCTGCATCTATTTTTAGGCTACGCCACTGGTTGGAAGGAAATGAAAGTAAAAAAAAAAAAAAAATGTTTTTGGTTTCCCAAAGAACCTTTCAGTGAATAGTTCTTAAAAAAAAAAAAAAATCCCTACACTTTACTCATCCAATGAACATTTAGTCCAGTAAACTCTTAAACATAAAAGTTCTTTATTGGCATTTATGGTTCCTTTAACATCCATGGAATCTTTCCAGTCCTCAAAAGGTTCTTTTTTTATTTTATTTTTTTTAGATCAAGGGTTTCCTCCCTCTTCCCACTATCCCTCGTTCCTTTCTTTCTCACATTCTGCTGCCTTTTATCAGTCTCTATCAGTAAAATTTCCGAGAGCTACTGTCACTATATTTCCTTTTCAGCAGGTGCAGGCAACACTTTTTTGGAACAGATATAAATTTCCATCCGACCAACAGTACTTTGTAAAATAATAATTAAAAAAAATAAATAAATAAAAAGTCATCAACGATAACATTATTCGGTCATAAGAGCCAAAGCACATTGTCCTGAGAAGAAGAAAAAAATATATTGGATGTAAATATTAAAATGTAAGATCCCAATCATAATATTGTTTTTATGAAATGCTCTTAACAAGCTGCTCTTAATAATGCAAAATGTACATAGGGAAAAAAATCTTTACAAATACCTTTTTTTTTTCATAAAAAAACAGTATGTATAACAGATAAAATAGTTATATTTGCTGCATTCTCCATTCTTATTTTCTGCAGTGTTTTAGTGTCTATCATGCTGCTCACTGTGTTTCTGCTAGTGTAGTTAAAATACCTTCATCATCTGTAGCTCTTGTAGGACTTTAAGTCTCTGAAAAGGGTTTGAATGAAGCTCTACATAAAATATTCGAGGATATAATGGCGAAAGATCATTATAAGTGAGCGTGAGTGCTTGTGGTGTGTACAGATCCACTGTTTTGATCCGCTGTAGGAACAATAAAATGGTCCCATTTGATCCATGTTCATCACACTAAAAAAAAAAAAAGGTTCTTTTTAGAACTGATCACTGAAAATTTCTCTGAGGATGCAAATTGGACTCTTCCATGGCATCTGTGAAAAACCCTAAAGAATATTTTGTGGAATCAAAAGTATGTTAAATGTTCTTCATGGAACCGTCAATGTCAATAAAAAAAATATATTTTAAGAGTAGTACAAAGCAATTCATCTTTTAAAAAAAACAAAAACAAAATTGTAGTAGCACAGAAAGTGCTTGGTAGTTTCTGGAAGACTGTGAGGGACTCAGCTGCTCAGAGGAAGCTCTTCTATGATCACGCGGGAAACAGAATTCCAGCCGGTTGAAGCGTCTCCATGTGGATAGTCTCCGCAGGTTCCCACCCAGATCGCTACATCAACCAGGCCTTTCCGAACTCCTTCACATAAACCTTCAACTGAAACAAACAGACGGTGTGTCAGTCTGACCGTTTCTCATAACTCTGCTCTGGTACTCAGATGACCATCTCAGACTTCAAGCTGAACTTTATATTACAGGTCAAAACCGAGGGGAAAACAGCATGAGTCATTCTACACAAGGCTGCCTTTTGTGCTCCTTATTACCATGTGTTAGGCATAATGGACAGACAGACAGTCATTATCGCAAAATAGACCCAAACGCCAAATATCCTGATTCATCCTGAAAGGGTTTATTTAGCAAAATGACCAGTTCTCCAACATCTCCCTGCTTATTATTATTATACATATTTAAAATATTCTACAAATATAAATAAATAATTGCTGAATATATATATATATATATATATATATATATATCATATTATAAATTTTTTGAATTTATTTATTCCAATAAATTGTTTACAAATATATATATATATATATATATATATATATATATATATATATATATATATATATATATATAATACATATTATAAAATATTTACATTTTTCTAATGATTTAAGAAAAAATATAAAATTATATATACTGAAAAAATACATTATTTATTTTAAGTTATTTAAGAATGAATATAAACATTTAATTAAATAATTGACAGATAAATAATAATAATTATTCAATAAACTGTATATGTACAGCACATATTCCCTTTGATTTTCATGTGTGACGTGTCTTGACAAAAATAAAATAAAAGTCTAAAACAACATTCAAAAATAGTTTTTTTCACAATACCAAAAAAAGTGATCAAATGTAATGTATGATGTAAAGTTGTTATTTATTATTAAAAAGACAAGTAAAATTTGTTTTTTTTGACACAGATTAAACATCAGTCTTGTTACTAAGATTTTAATAATTTCCACCTACTAAAAATAATGCATGACTCAAAAATAAAATCATTCTTTCAGCAGAACTCTGCAAGTAAATATCTCGCTTGCCAACATTTGTCCAACATTAATTTCTGCAAAATTATTAACACTAGAAGACTTATTTGTCTGATAGAATGTTACAAATCTTGCAAAAATGTACTTTAAAAATCTCCATTTCAAACTGGAGTTTCATAAAATGCCATAACAGGACTGATGTGTGCTGAGACACACTGTAAGGACTTGTTTTTGGCAGTCTCAGATTTCCAGTTCTTATGTCACTGTCTGAACGAGTGGTTTCTTGCCTCTTACCTGACGTGGTTCTGTGTATGTTGATGGTAGAGTTGAATTCTGGACTTCCCTGGTCCAGGTAAACGATGGACTCTATAGGCAGCGGAGCGGCACATTCTGCCCCATTAAAAGTGAAGTACCAGCGCTGACAACAAGCTGTCTTACACTTCAGCCTGAGTGAGCCGCTGAACAGCACACGGAGAGCACTGTCTGCATGCTTCTTAGTGAACGTACACTCCTGAGGACAGGAACACAGGAAGAGCTGATGAATCTAATGCCTTGTTTACAACACACCTGCTCGAAAGAAGCATATAAACCAAACATATCCTGCAGAAAAAATACTGTGGTATGCTGATACTCTGAGACAGTATTACTAAAGTGCTTTGAGTCTTACCATTGTTCTGAATGATTACCAAGTGGTTGCCACCACTATTACTTTTCCAAACATTATTATAATTACCTACACAATTGTATATAAATTGCACTCTTTTTTTTGACAAAGAGCTGCAGAAAATTTGCAAATATTGGAAATTACATTTATTTATTGAATTATTTTTATATGTATTTATTTTAATTTTAATAGAAATTTTAAACAGTTTTTCCTCACCTAAAAACAAGGTATTACCATGGTACTTTAAAGTTTATACATATATATAACGTCAACCTTACCAATAATTACAAAGAAACAGCAAAAACACACTGAATTAAATGTGACTGTTGACTACAAATAAAAATTGATTATAAATATGTAACAAAGATGGAAAAACACATTTGAAAAACTTATATATATATATAATAACTACTTATTTTTACTTTCTAGATTTTCAAAAAACTATAGCTTAAATAAAAATAAAAGCTATATAAAATGTTTCGGAAATGAAAGAAAATGAATAAAACTGACAAAAGCACATGCTACAAAAATGACTTAAAATGAAAACTGAAAATAATAAATAAAAGCTAATGCCAATTATTATGTATATAGATGATAAAGTAAGAAAGCATTGTTTTTTTGTTTTTTGGACATGCTTTCTAAAGCAGTTTTCATAATTGTGACCTCACTGTAATTTTGCCCAGGTCGATGCCGTAGTTGAGAGAGTTCCAGGCACATTGCTTGTAGTTGGGTTTCCACGGCTCTTCAAACCTCTCCGTCACACATTCACCCTTCTCCCCTTTTGCACCATCCCGGCCCGGTATTCCAGGAGTACCTGGAATTCCATTCACTCCTGGATTTCCATCCCTTCCCTGGGTGCCTGCTGGACCTTGGAGGCAGCTGGAATACTGAAAACATGCAGGATTCAACAGGAGGTTTCTGGCATGATACTAAACAGCATATTTTGTAACTTGGAGTTCCTGAACAGTAGGTAACAACCTCATCCAAGTCAAGTCTAGTCAATGTAATGCATCTGGAATGAGCTATTATGGTGTGGTCTCTGGGAACTTATGAAAATACCATGCTATGGCTAATACTTAATGTTTTAGACAATGTAGCTAATGGGCATGGAGAAGTAGCCTACACTGTCTGTGACGCTGCACGCATTAAGCCTGGCTGGATGGAGACTGAATCATCTGTCCAATCAGTCTGTCATTATGTCATTTATTATCTGATCACACAGTTGTTCACAGAGTTTCAGATAAACAAACAGCTTAAACGCGGATATGGCATTCTTTGACAGTATGATCATCTTAAAACATGCAGGGTTATACTAGTCGAGTACTAACCTGATTAACCATGCAAAATGCCAGTATGAATTACTAAAATGTTTGTGGGTGGTTTCCAGTGTGTTATTTAATTTGCAGGTTTGACTTTGGTTAAATCGAACTTTGTTTGCTAGGCTTGGTGTTAAAAATGATGGAACCAGGACTAAATGTAGTCTAACCTTTTCTACTTTCTTTCTTCTTTTTTTTTGGTCTGGACCAAGACAACTGACCTACAAGTTCAGTTTTGCAAAATTAGCAATATTGCCAACCCAAGACAAAACTTTAGCCACAGTGACTATCGTAACAGACAATAAATAAATAAATATAATATATTATATTTTTATAAATACATAACAATAAATTTGTGTAGCCTGAACAGGGCTTAAGTCTGACCACTTAGAAAAGAAATAACACCCATCATCAAACCATGCTATATTAGGCTATTTTTGTTAAATAACTAAACACTGCAACTTTTAAAATAAAAAATGAAGCTCAAATAAAAACAATACACTTTTGCATTGACTCTAAACAGAAGTTTAAAACTAAAGTTATGTAAATAAAAGCTTACTCGAAATATTATAATAGAAAATACATAGCCTAATGGCCTACTAAAAATTGTATAGGCTAGATGGCACCAACAGCTAAATATTTGCTTAATAATATGCACTAATAGTCAAAATATATGATGTTATGCATTCATTGAATCAACTACCAGAACCTGCAGAGCCTTTGTGAGCAGAAAAATGCATTTTAATGAACATTCAGTTGACTTATGCCAGTGCCACTGATGGCTGAGAAACTTCGCCAAAATGCCAGGTGGAACAACCAGCGAGCTCTGCGACCATGCAGAAAAAGGGCATGCATAATAGGCTATTTAAGAGTTTTTTTGTACAAATGTACGCGCATTAGCGAGCCAGTGACCCACCAAACATTTACATATCAATAAGTGAAGGGCTTCCGAGCGCACGTGTCGAATATGAAGTGATGTTATCGCCTAACCAAACCTCGTCTGCGTGAACAATACACAGCTCTGGGCACAGGGGGTCTGGCTTTAGTAAGCAGCTCCGTTGTCACCTGAGTCTCTTCTGCAAGAGTAATGCAGCTTCTAATCAGCATGCCTGCGAGCACAGAGCTGTGGAAATAAGGGCCCTTAAATAGGTAATAAATCTTCCCGATACAGGCCATGGGCAAGCCAGGAAGTGAAATGTATTCATATTTATAAGCTTGCAGTGCCGTGGCCGAGCTCAAGCCTTCATTGCGCTTGGCTTTGCCTTGCTGGATGCACACAGCACCATTTTCCTCGGTGGCAAGTCTTGCCAGGTTCATTAGTGATGCTTCCCGACTGGTCTGAATGAGAAATTCTCCTCCATATAATCTACACACCGCGAGCAAATACAAAAGAATCACCGTGCCTGTTTTTCATTCCAGTGACAAATCTAGCAGCATGCTTACCTGATACAATCATTTACAATAAAACACTTTTTTTGGAGATAGAGTAGCTCTGATCTAGGAGCTAAGACATTTTTCCCAGTCCATGATCAATAGAGCCCTGGATTTGTTTTTTGTCATTTCACTGATTATGGTTTATGATAAACCATCTTAACTCATTTGTCGCAGCCCGTAACCTTTCCTGAAATAAAGTCAGCACAAAGGCCCATTCAGCACCTTGTGGTTTATGCTAGGTCATGTTGGTGAGACAAAGCTTGTTAGAAATGTCATTTTGAGAGCACAAAGTATATATTTTTTTTAGCTTGTAACAATATACTTTATTATGCTATCCTTGATGATTTAGTTTCTTCTTTAAAACAAATTTGAAGAAATGTACTGTAGCATTATATCACTTGCTCAGCAATGGATCCCACTGCAGTGAATGGGTGCCGTCAGAATGAGAGTCCAAACATCTGATTAAGAACATCACAATAATCCACCAGTAATCCACACCACTCCACTCCAGTCCATCATTTAATGTCTTTGATGAGAAAGACATTACATTTCTCCAAATCTGTTACAATGAAGAAACAAACTCATCTACATCTTGGATGGCCTGAGGGTGAGTACACTTTCAGACTAACCAAACAGACTAAGCTGTTTTAGCAGTTGTAAACAGTGCTTTAACATAAAGAGTACCTGAAACACAATTCTAGCTAGTTTACTGCAAAAGGCTTTGAAAGGAGTTTAAACAGCTTTGTCACATCCTTTTTAGCAATCAATGCATTGTTAACGCTTGGTTAACTGGTCCCTGTGACTCATATTCTTCTTGCATCTGCGAAAATCAATCTGGCATTGTTCAATATTGGCAAAGGCTTTAGTCAATAAGAAAAACTTGCACTGTCTGCAGGAAATCACTGTTTTAATATTGATTCTTTTTTTAAGAGACAGAATCAGCTAGCATAACCAATGATCTTTTAGTCACTCATACTACATGGTTAAAACTGAAGTGTCTGATGTTATGACCTCTTTCAGACAGCTCAAAATAAAGTTTCTAGAACCTCTGAAAGAAGACAAAACTTCTTATTTAAAAAAGCTATGTGCAGAGGAGACCTCGTTTATAACTGTTTTAGAGAAATAGGGTCTTGTGAGATAAAAATAAAATCATATCTCTCCTGCAGAGATTCAAAATAGATCTCAAACTGTGCAAAGTGTGCAATAAAAAGTCTGTAATCTCAGAATCTTGAACATTAATCAAATTTATTCCAAAATGATCTGAGCTGCTATGCACAGTCCTTTTTAGCTCCCTACTCTTTAAAGTCAACGCTTGCCTGGAATTTTATGAGAAACATCTGAATAATTAAGTAACACATAATTTAGTCTCAGAGCAATCAAGTTTCCTTTGGGTTTAAATGCAACACACACACACACTCACAAAGAAATATAAAGTTATCCTGCCCTTTGAAGTAAAAAGAGACAAAAATAATTCAATAAATACTTAGTCTTACTTTTTCCATGTAGTCAACATCCTTTTGGCGCAGACCTCTGGTTTTTAATTTTTCTGCTTTGTAACATGTAAATAACAAGCAGAAGATGACCAATACCCGTGTCTTCAAGTGTCCCATATTTTAGCTGAGCAGTTAGAGAAAACAGGGCTGCTTACATCTGTTGAGCTCTAGACAGGACTGAGAGAGAGAGAGAGAGAGAGATGTGGGAGGTGGAGAGAGGTGGGGCTGATGTGATCTCTCTAGGGACCAATTATTCCCAGACTGCTGGAGAAACTTCCCTCCACATGTAGAATCGGATTATAATGGGAACATAAAACAAGAACCAATACTTCTCATATTCTTATCAGTGGTTTCTCAGTAGATTTTTGCACAGGTGAGAAGCCCTCTAACTTTTTATGCATCATAGAGCACTCTGAAAAACTTTTTTTGTTTTTTTGTCCAGGCTAAAAATGTTGCATTTAAAGGGATAGTTCACCACAGCTAACAATTCTGCCATTGTTTATGCTCCCTGATGACAGTCCAAGTCTGGAAAAAAAGAAAGTCACCCATGGAACATAAAAGTAAGTACCCATGCAGCAAAGGAAAAATCACAATAAAAGCACTGTATAAGTTGTCCTGTGCATTGCATTCATGAAATTAAAAGCAATATTATTTTGCAAAATAGATGACCCCCCCCCCCCCCAAAAAAAAAAAAAACATAAAAGGAAACCATTTAGCCAAAAAAATAAATAAATATTTTTTATTGCATTTTCTTACATTTAAATGCATGCTAATGTGTTTTGAGAGTTGTAGTGGAGAGGGGGATTTAAAATTCAGCTTTTTCCTTCCCTTTGCAGGGTTGATTTTTAAAGTATGCTGAGTATTTCTAATGCTCACAACATTTTTCAAAATGACTTTCTGGTTTTATTTCTTACTTTCTGACATTAGCTTTTCTTCTTTTGATGTGATTTGCTTGCTGCTTTTCTTTGATTGGTGCAGATTTTTCACATATAGTAATTATCAAAAGTGTACCTTTTCACTACAAATTCAGCTTTTTAACATGATTTTGAGCAAATGGCTTCAACAGAAGCATATACCATAGATTAAAAACTTCATCTCACAGCAGGTCAGTCAAGTTACTGTTAAAAATCAATTCCCTATGGAGAAAATGATTGGGTTTTTTACTCCTGGAACCAGACTGTTGCACTCTGTAGTGTTTTTGTTCTTTTTAAACACTATGAACTGTCAATATGGGAAAGAATTGCATAAACTCTCTTTAAAAACACTCTTGCCTTTTGTATTTCACCCTAAAATATAGGCTAAGCATACAGATTTGAAATGACATGAGGGTTAGTGAATAATGACAGAATTTACAGTTTTTGGGACTTTTTTAAAATCTACACTTTAATCTTAAAACCTGCATATACTAGCCAACTGAGATGTTAGTTAGATTTCCCTTCAACTTTTCACATCTTAAACAAGTCCCCCATTCAATCTTCCAGTCTCCCTCCATTTTTCCTGAACGGCAGCCCCCTGGCGACATCCCAAGGCCGGAGCGGAAACCAAATCTGTGTGCTTACTGTACAGAGTGCCGTTTCTCTGTGACCGAGGTCTTCCTCTTTGCTGAATCGGCTCTTTCTCCTCGCATCACAGACGTCCATTCATTGCTCTGTCGAGACACTGTAAATATGAAGAGATTTGTATTTTTCAAATCATGGATTTAAGCTGCACTATAAAGTAAACTTTCTGCTGTGTGACTGGCCAGCTATTGCGGCCCCTGGACAAGGGCCTTCTAGTAATATTTTCTAAGAGTCATTGTTCATGTTGTATGTGGTGACTAATACATGCGCCCTGAAGGGTCTGTCAGGCTGTGGAGTGTTTGTTTTCAGGTCAAGTATTGAGTGATGAAGAGCGGTTCAGTGACAGTGGGTGGGTGGGCTCGGGGCTGGCTAGTCTTTCAAGAACAGGGCTGGTTAAAGGTTGTAGGTCAAATCCTGCAAGGGCTGATTCATGGATTTATGTTTTATTTATTTATGGACAGACAGAAATTCAGATAACAGAATCTATATACCGTGAATTTCTATTTCAGACAAAACCTTAAATGGCAGATTACTTGATATGTAAAACAGACATAATAATAATAATAATAATAATAATAGTGCAATCAGCTACCGTGCCAGTTCTTCAAAAATTGTATCATAAATATACTGTACTTGGAGCATATACGAAAGAAGTCTCTGTTCAACAAGGCTGAAGTAATTTAATCAAAAATAAAGTAAATGTAATAATATTTTGTGATATATTTTTACAAATTAAAATAACTTATTTATATTTGAATATACATTAAAATATAATTTATTCCTGTCATCAAAGCTGAATATTCTGCATAACTACTCCTGTCTTCAGTGTCACTTGATCCATCAGAAATCTGAAATTCTAATGTGCAGATTTACTGCTTAGGAAACATTTCTGATTATTATCACTGTTGTAAATAGCTGTGCTACTTTATGTGCATTGCATTCTTGCCACAGGAGTTAATTTATTTCAAAAATAAAATCTTACTGAACCCAAAATGTTGAATGATGTGTGATAAACTCAGTATATTCTCAGACGGCCATGACAGCACTGCACACCATACATCACTTTCACAATGAAGGATGCCACACGGGACACTGGATGCAGGAGAACTGATATCTGTCCCCATGGTTACCAACTTATGATGACACGTCCTAACAGAGACACTTAAAGGGAAGAAGGAATCTTGACATCTGCATTTTCCCATCACTGCAGAAAGAAAGCAAATAGTCATCAGACACTGTCAAAAGCAGAGCATACCATTGTACTGAATAATTGCATATTAATGTACCATGGAATTTACATGGCATATTTTTAATATGATAATGACATGATATTCAATGACAACACACAAAACATAAATGTCTCAAAATACTGTGGTACATTCTTTGAAGTACCATGTATGTAAATACCATCACTCCATCACCACTGTACTTCTTGATCGGAGGTAAAAAAAAAAAAAGAAGAAAAAAGCCACATATCCAATAATAATAATTATAATGATAATAATAATAATAATGATAATAATGATAATGATAGTGATATATTATCATGGTGCATGTAAAAATGAATAAATAATGAAATAAAAACCTATACATAATAATAACAAACATGGTATTATTCTGGTATATGTTAAAAATAATAATGATGATAAACCAAATAAAAACAATAATTAACATACATAATTATAAACATGTCATTAACATTGTATATCTAAGAAAATATTAAAATAAAATCTAGAATAAACAAAATAATAAAAAAATGGACTTAAACAATATTATTATGGTATATGCAAAATATGTATCAAAATAAATAACAGGTACCATAAAAAAACATGGTATTATGATTGGACTTGACTGTGGAGGATGCAGTAAATAACTGAAATGGAGGAGAGAATAAACACTGGGGGGCAACAGTGTCATGTGGTGTCCTCCTCGCAGCTGGCAGACTGCTGATTGGATGATATTCTCCTCCGGGTCTGTCCATGAAGAGCCCGGCTGCAAATAGACAAGTGCTTGAAATGAGTCTCCCCTCGATGCTAATTACTCCTCGACTCACAGCTGCAGGATTTCTGCGAAATGATGGTGGTTAAATAAAGCAACAAACTTTATTACATTAATACTCTCATGTGTAACACCTCTTAACTGTGGTAAATTCACCATAATTTCTCATAACATAAAGCTTTTATAAAACTGCCAGCATTGATACAGAATGTGCAGTTACAAATGCATCAATTGACATTTACATGATTTCATGGAATTACATATTGCTTAAAATTATTGTAATAATAGCACTCAATAATAAAAAAAAACAACAAAAAAAACATGGCACATGTCCAATAAAATACAATTGGAAAAATAATATATATATTATATTATTATATAAAAAAAAATAATAATTAGCATTATAAGTGTAAAAAATTATAATGAAAAAATAAATGCAAAAAAAAACACAATGCAATCATGGTATACAGTATGTAAATAATAATAATTATCATAAAAAATTACAATAAAAATGGCAAAATATGAGTTTTACACTTACAGGTGTGTTAATCTAAATTTACAGGATTTCACAGAGTTGCATAATATTTGAAATATTTTTAATAATAATACTCAATATAAGATTTTTTTTTATAAATAAAACAAGACACATATCCAATTAAAAATTAATAAATATATACATGATCTATAAAAATGAAACAAAAACACATGATAATTTTATATATAAATAATAATAATAATAAGTGGCATTATATTTACAGTTACAGGTGTGTTAATCAGCATTTACAGGATTTCACAAAGTTGCATAATATTTTAAATATTTGCATCATCATTTCAGGAAAATGAATGAATATTCATGCACAGTAGCAAAGCAGGATCTATCCTGAGGGCACTATAGACGAAGTTTGATGGCGGCAGTCTCACCTGAACTCCACACGAGTCTGACAGTCAAAGGAAAGCAGAGCAGGGACATGCTTTGTCTGACGCCCAGGGACTCGTACAAAAGAAGCCATTTCATGTGTCACATTGTCATCAAAGCAAGCCAATTTTTACTCTGGCTTTTTACCCCCGAAGATTCAGTGAGCAGATGGAAAAGTCATCCGGCGTGACAGACAGCTGAGAGAGAGACGAGAGGCCGGAGAATCTCAAGCAGGCTTCTGTCGCTGTGAGCGCGCGGCCCTAATACAACAGACGCCTTTCAGCAAACAGTCATTTCTCAAAGCCATTCACAAAGCACACAATCTCTCGCTTGAGTGCCGACATTACCGCAAAACTCCTCAACATCTTCACTTTGATGAAGGGAGGTTATTCCAGGAAAAGTTAGCCTGTCATTTACTCACTCAGCGGTGGCTCCAGATCTCAAGGACTTTCTTCAACAAAACAATGCATTTAACAGAATGTCCATGCTGCTAAGAAACGTTTTACACTAACACAGACAGAAAAAGCACCATGACTTGTGCAAATTTTTTTTTAAGTTATACGTTAAGTCCACTTTATTTATATAGCACTTTATACAATAAGATTGTGTCTGAGCAGCTTTACAGAGATAAACAGAAAAACGATAATGCAAGAGGACAATAGTAATAAGTACCGTATTTTCAGGACTATAAGTCAAAAAAAATGTCATAGTTTGACTGGTCCTGCGACTTAAAGTCAGGTGCGACTTATTTATCAAAATTAATTTGACATGAACCGAGAGAAATGAACCAAGAGAAATGAAACAACAGAAAACATTACTGTCTCCAGCCACAATGCTGCTCAGTGCTCCTGTAGTCTACACTGAAGACATAGAGCGCCCTCTCGCGGCTGTAGACGGTAATGTTTTCTCTTGGTTCTTGTGTTGGGTATAGTTACTTTGGAAAGTAGTTAGTTAGGTTACAACGTTACCATCAATTAAAAGTAATCAGTTATGATACAGCGTTACCTATTCATAAAAGTAACGCGTTAGAGTACTCAAGCGTTACCAAAAATTAAAAGCAGTTTGCAGCGACTCACACATGACACACGACAGACACAGCCCCCGGCCCCTTTAAATGCACCTAGAAGTCGTGACTCCCGACAATGAATAACGTCAGTCATCCGACTAAATTAACACTGCAGAATAACAATAACAGGATAGATAGTCAGCAATCGGCTATTCCACATGGCGTTTTATTTATTTAGTATAACAGAGCATATTATTAATCAAAATTCGCACCTAACGTTACCCAGCCCGGTTAGCCTAGGCTACTGTACATTATGAGCACCACAAGATAACTCCTGATTTTTCTTTAACTTTAAATAATGCAGTTATCAAAGTACAAGTATGCTTACTTGTAAACACAACCTTAAACAGGCTTGCAGATTTAAATCCATTTAGAAATGATGAACAACCAGCCAGCCAATGATCTAACAGAAATTAACAGCTGCCTGTCAAACAAAAATGATTTTTATCCTTCCTTTTATCCGAATTAAATCCTTCACTGCCACACAGGCAAATGACAAATCGCTTAATAGCCGAACTAATTATTATTAAGGTGTCACTCACAGTCACAAGCCTAAATTCGCTTTAACACAGTCCTCTTACATTTACTCTTCAAAGTAGTGATTAAAACGTAGCGTTAAATTTGAGGTAGAATTTTTGGCGTTCGACAGAAGCTTTTCACCAAAGCAAAGTGTGCATTTTACCGTTATGTTCTTTTCTTTTTCGTTGACAAATTGAAAATAATGTGCGTACTTCCATAAACCAAACGCGGTCCTCTCTGCCATCTTGCCGGGAGTTCGGGAAAAAAAAAAAACCCCACACACACACAGGGTCAGGCGCAGGGCAGACGCATCACAGCCATTGACTTTACGATCACAGAGCTTCGGCTCCGCTGATACTGTACATCCGCAGGTGGCACAGTAGACCTAGGACTACTGTCTGACAAAAAGCAGGCTGCAGTCGGGATTTTCCTTTCCTTAAAATAACGGATTACTTTTTTTAAAAAAATAACGAAGTTACTGATTACTTACGCACGAAACTAACGCGTTAAGTTACAAATTTCAGGAAAAAAGTAATTAGAGTACTCTAACGCGTTACTTTGTAACGCGTTACCCACAACACTGGTTCTGAATAAATGCGACTTTTAGTCCAGTGCGACTTATATATGTTTTTTTCCTCATCATGACGTATTTTTGGACTGATGCGAGTTATAGCCTACTCAGGTGCGACTTATAGTCTGAAATATACGGTAGTCAGTTCATCACCGATTTAGTTATATCATCTGGCTAATTTCAGTTCTCTTCAAATAGTCTGGGCGATTAAGTCAACAATATTGCCAGAAATCAAGTGTCCCCAACTAAGAAAGCCAAAGGAACCAAACTCCATCTGCTACAGAAATGGAAACAAAAAATAATAATAAATAACCTTAGGAGAAAAAAAAAAGAGGCTCAGTTGAGGGGCCAGTTCTCCTCTGGTCAAACAAAACCAGCTTGGGGCGGTTTAATGCCAGGGTGCAACCCAGGTCAGATTGAGCAGAGGACTCGTCTGGTTCTCGTAGCCCCTTGCTGAGGAATTGTGCCGATGGCCGACGAGGTCTTTGGAGGGGATCTGTCTCTAGGGCTCATCTAGTTGACATGGTCTCTGTTGACATTCAGAAATCTCTAGGTGCTGATCCACCATCTAATATGAAAACAGACTGGATCTGGGTCTTACACATGAACTTTTTGTGAGGAATAGACTGGAAGTCATTATTTACTGGAAGTAGAGATACCACACAAACATATTATTTAAAGTTGCAGTCCATATGTTATTTAGCCTCCGTCTCCATCTCTGTTTGAAACCTACATTGCAATCATTTGCAGAATTATCTTTTTTACGTCAGTAAGATGTGATCAGGATTTGATATATTGAACAAACTGGCAGTAAATACATTTATAACAAAAAATATCTGTTTGAATATATATTTTACTTTATATTCTCTTAAGAAAGCAAAAAAAATGTATTATGGTTTTCACAAAAAACATTAAAAAGCACAACTGTTTTCAACATTATTAATAACAAGAAATGTTTCTTGAGCAGCAAATCAGCATATTAAAATGATTTCTGATGGATCATGTGACACTGAAGACTGGAGTAATAATGCACAAGAATAAATAATATTTTACAATATATTCAAATAGAAAACAGCTACTTAAAATTGTAATAATATTTTGCAATATTAGTATAATATAATATTTGCAATATTAGTATAATACAATATAATATTATTAGTGTATTTTTCATTAAATAAAGCAGCCTTGATGAGCAATAATGACTTCTTAAAAAAAAAAAAAAACTTTTGAATGGTAGCATGAATGTATTTTTAAAGGAAACTGCAGTTTCAATAATACTAACACTAATATGCAAAAAAAAAAAAAAAAATTATAGGAATTTATTTTAACATTGTATACATACATTATAATTTTTCCCCGATAATACATTTTTGACACTTAAAAACATACACATGTGAAAAATAAGTGTAAAGCATAAACATATACCATACAAAAGGATGCATAATCAACCATAAACCTAATCTAAAATCTTTAAATGCCAAATTGTAATTTGTGAAAATCAAATGTGATGTGATGAAAATCAAATGTAGGTTCTGCAAAATATCCTCTTCGATTTTGACCAGTTCACCCTAAGAATTCATTGCACTAGAGCTTTGCTAAAGTTTGTCTGTTTGTATCTGCATGAGTTGCCAGTCTCAGTAAGCATATTGCTGGATTTGTCTGAGCTCTGCAGACTTTCTGATGGAATGAGTGTTCAGGACGAGCTGAACGAGTCTCCGAGGGACACCCTGGTCCAAAGAGACTTCTGCATTCGGGGCAGAAAATAGCATCTTGTCGTGCAAATCGACCCTCCATCTATTCTTGCTGCAGTCAGATTTTATCCTGCCGTTGTCTAAAGAGTGTCCCCGGCCAAAATGTTAAGTATGGTATGATTGACCTGAGCTTGTCTGTTGTCCTGCAACATTTAGTGTCAGATGAAAATGTCAGTTTCAGATACGTATCCCTCCATCTCGGAAATCTATAAAATATTTCAATCATACTAACTCAGAGAGCCGTTTTCGTTAAGGATGTTTGGACTATCAAGGACGATATATGTAAATTATATTCATATTTCATGCATGATAAGCAACATTACCTTGATAATTGCTGCAGTCATGAGAGCGATGCAGATGGCAATGCTTGGAACCAAGGAAAATGTTCCGCAACTGCTTCCCGACTTTGTTTTATTCTGTGATTTAAGTGGGCCAGTTCGCACCAATACTCAGTACCGCCACATCCAAATATAGCTCTTGAGCATACGCCAATTCTCGTGCGCCCAGAACGTGCTTTTAGCGTACAGGTACGTTCATTTGTACATCTGTTTTAATAGAGGTTTTAATCCTTTGCCTGCGCTGCTGCTTTTCAGAGCGCCCTTCACAATGCACGCTTCCTAATTCTTCCTAGCTCGCAGTATGGAACATGAATCATTTGAATCAGTTCGGGAGATCGGAGTGGGATCGCGAATCATTTGAATCAGTTCGGGGAACGCGAATCATTTGAACCAGTTCGGGAGTTCGTAGCGGGTTCGCAAATCATTTGAGTCAGTTTGGGGATTGCGACTCATTTGAGTCAGTTTGGGAGTTCGGAGCGGCTTTGCGGATCATTTGAATCAGTTCAAGAGTTCGTAGCGGGTTTGCGAATCATTTGAGTCAGTTTGGGGATCGCGACTCATTTGAGTCAGTTTGGGAGTTCGGAGCGGCTTTGCGGATCATTTGAATCAATTCGAGAGTTCGTAGCGGGTTTGCGAATCATTTGAGTCAGTTCGGGAGTTCAAAGCGGGTTCGCGAATCATTTGAGTCAGTTTGGTGATCATGAATCACTTGAGTCAGTTCGGGAGTTTGTAGCGGGTTCGCGAATCATTTGAGTCAGTTTGGGGATCGCGAATCATTTGAATCAGTTTGGGAGTTCGTAGCAGGTTCGCGAATCATTTGAGTCAGTTCGGCGATCGCGACTCATTTGAATCAGTTCGGGAATTAGGAGTGGGTTCGCGAATCATTTGAGTCAGTTTGGGAGTTTGAATGCAGTAATGCAGTAGCTCTTTCTAAGGCTATTTTTCAAAATTATTTTGCACATTTTATTTATGTTCAGTAGTTCTTTCTCAAGCTCAAGCAAATCCACAAACTAATAAAAGGATTTATATGTTGACTGCTGTATATAAAACCCCTTCAATATAGTTGTTGTTACCTCAGGGGATGAGGGGAGTCATAAAAAAAAAAAAAAAAAAAAAAACAGAAGAGGAAAGAAAAAATAGAGCTGGCTATAATAGAGTACCGGCACCTCTTTCGGGCCACTTAAAGCACTGGTTTTATTGGAATCCGAGACCTTCTGGAAGCTCCTGACGTCATTCATTTTACAACAGAACGACTGAAAGGATTCTTGTGAAAACGATTCCCATTACTCTGTAGGCTGAAAATGAAACATTCTACATTTTTAATTCATCCCCAATGTAGCGGATCAGAGTACATACCAGACTACAACTTCGCAGCTTTCAATTCAAAGCTTTCAATCTCCGATATATTGCAAACAAATTTAATTACACGGCTCATCAAAAAAAGAGCCATCATCAGCAGATTCAATATATTCTGGCCCCCAAAACAGACCTCTGCTGAGTAATTACCCAGCAAGGTAATTGCAGAGCAGTGACACTCAGGTTTTTTTTCGGTTTTTTTTCGTTATGCAATAGGTTGCTTGGGAAATGACTGTTTTTGCTTGGCGTCTTCCTTCTATTGTTGTTGATTCCATAGCTGCTGTGTTGTGTTTACTTTTATGATGGCAGATCCCATCAGGAGCATTTAAAAGAGCGCTATTGCAACCCAAGTCACATGGGCGGCACTTCTGTCTGCATGCTGGCAAACACATTAGCTTTATAAGCGCCCTGCCGGTTCGGTTCGCTGAGGCAATATACCTGTAGTTTTAAAATCAGCTAATCAGTGGGCTGACTGAACAACTACACAACTATTCATAGCATTATTATACAATTAAATAACAATTAAAAAGACTAGTCTTTATAATTAGGCTGGTTTCAAGCTCTAGATGGGTTTCTTAAAGGGTGTGTGCATAAATCAAAGGAATGAAACTGTCATTGATTCATTTGAACTAATAAAAAGAACAGCATGCTTTCTGTAGAAATGTGAGTGACTGTCAAATTTGATACAACTTCTAAGGCCTCTAATCATCAATATGATCAACACTTTGCTGAATAGCCTGTTGCACATAATCTGCTATGTGCCTTCTGTTGTCTGATTGATACTTTATGGTAAGTAAGAGCGCAATTGCAAAAGCATCCATGTTCAGCTCATGCTTCATACGTCTTTGTGTATCAAATATGATCCATAAGGCTTTTGAGGAATGTTTATTTGTTTATTTATCTTAATAAATACTGTATTGCACTGCATTATAGCCCCCCCACCTCCCCATAATACAGATCTTTGATTATAAATCTAAGCATTTAAATATCATCTTTTTACTGTGAGATAGAGAGCAACAACTGATATTTATGTGCATTATATGTAAGCAGTCTGTTACACTGTAATAAACATTCCATTGTTTCACATTTCATGCATCAGAATTTCATCTTACTTTTTCAGCATCTGCATGAAATTGCATATTTTTTGTGTTTTTTTTTCACCAATTTTTTTTTCCTTCTTACTGTAGATCCAGATTCTCATTAATACAGAAAAGCCTGATGTATCAAATATGATCCTCAACAAAAAAACACACATGCTGAATTTTTACAATTTTGTCTAAAAGTTCAATAAAATTTAAAGATTTTAGGCTTTGCTGTGCTAAAACATACACATTTTTTTACTAAAAGAAAATAAAAGCCAAAAATAAATAAATAAATAAACCCTAAAGGAATATTTGACCATTGAAACCAATCACATTACCAAGCCAGGAAGTGTGCCAGATACATATGTGTGTCGGAGGCCAGAGATGTCGACTCTGAAAGTGTGATGGGTTTTTGATTCGCTCATGTTCTGTACCTCATCACCTCAGATCTAATGGGACGCTGTCACCTGCATCAGGCTTCAGAGGCTCCCTCTTTATATTGACATCTCCAGACAGAAGCAGACGGCGGTGAAAGGACTCAAAAGACCTTACAGTTGGGAGAAGAGATGTCTTGTGTATATATGATTTTTGTTTTGAATGCATAGTTTACCCATAATTTATTCATCCTCATATAATTTCAAACCTGTATACTTTTCCCTCCAGAACACAAAAGAGAATAATTTGAACAATGTTGCTACATAATTTTGGTTCCCTTTTTTATATGTAAGTAGTCTGTTACACTGTAATAAACATTCTATTGTTTCACATTTCATGCATCAGAATTTCATCTTACTTTTTCAGCATCTGCATGAAATTGCATATTTTTTGTGGTTTTTTTTCACCAATTCACCAAGGGACTATAGCCAAAAATGAAATCATGCAGGTTTTATACTTTCAAGAGTGCTGCTTTCCTATTGGGACAGACTCCGTTCAAGTGCATGTCAGTGATGATGCCTATGTAGTTAGCTCACTTTTGCCACATTCATGCAGCAGCAGCATGGTTGTCATTTCTGTATTCAAGTCATTACTAGGGTTGTGTTCACACATACAGTATTTGGGTTATTTAGGACAGTGTTTTAAGTGGCCCAAAAGAGGTGCCGGTACTCTATTATAGCCAAATTGTTTTTTTCTTTTTTTCTTTTCTGGTTTTCTTTTTTCTTTTTCTTTTTAATGACTCCCCTCTGTAAATTAAGATTTGACAAAGGAAATTCAATTCAATTGAACTTTAGTGTAAAATATGATACGACTTTGCAGGTTTGGATGTTGCCATCTTCAATATTTAGTTTAGTTACCATTGCCATGATTACAGACAGTAACTGATTATTGATGGATTATGGAATCATTAAGTACTTGTAATTAGATTAATGCTCATAATCAGATTACAGTTACTTTTTATTGATTTCCTTGTTTAAATATTCATACAACTGCAGTTAATTATTCATAATTGATTGATTCTCCGTAGGTGTTCTTTTATCTTTTGAATTCTAAAAATTCCGTGTCACATTTAGTTTTGACTATTCGCAATATAGACTGGCCATATACGTGTCATGTAAATACACTTGTGATCCTTGTTTCTAAAAATGGGGACAGAAGTTCAGAAGTCAATTAGACTATAATAATTATGCAAGTTTACGATGGAATACACTACACTAATTTTTCTAATTTTAAAAGATTTTAAAAACACCAGGCATCATACACTAAGTAAAACCAAAGGCAATGCACTTCATCCATCTTTCATTCCTCTGCAACATTTCATTGTTGGTCTAACACTGTTGTCTTTGAGAACTGCTGCTCTCATCCTCAATTTGAGCTCATTCTCTTTTAATTCAGAGGATTTTATTTACAAGGGACTGGACAAATTGTGCTGTCAGCTTCTCTGTTGTATGGTGCACCATTTGGTCAACCTCAGCTTTGTTTATATGCCCGTCACCAGCTGTAAACCTGTCTCGCTCACTCCATTACCGTTCCCCATCAATAACTGATCACCTCAATTCTGGAAGGACCTAACGACATCCAGTTTGAAGCTCCACAGAGTAGAAGCCCCAGGATCTGTTTGGTCCTCCGCTTTCATGTTGCATGTATCTTTCAAATACTGTTAGTGTTCAAGTTCCATGCATGCACATCATCATGCACAATCATGCTGGACTAACGTTGCAATCCACATGCTATCCACCCTAAAAAGTATGCAGGATTTGAATTAAAAAACATACTTTTCACCAAACCATGATATATGTACAAAAAAAGGGACACAACCATTAAAACTGTCTGTAGTTAAGACAATTTATGTAATCAGTCCAACATACATTCATAATACTAGCACAGCTGTGAGGATTTCAA
The DNA here is from genome assembly GCF_023724105.1 of Carassius gibelio. Taxonomy (NCBI): domain Eukaryota; kingdom Metazoa; phylum Chordata; class Actinopteri; order Cypriniformes; family Cyprinidae; genus Carassius; species Carassius gibelio. Next base: position 3,477,865 of record NC_068386.1, on the reverse strand, counting down.
GAAACAATCCAGCAAATGTAGAAAAGCAAATTACTTTTTATTCGTAAATGGCATGTACAAATGGATATTTACATAAGCTTTTATTTTACAAATTTCTCACAAAAATATAACTCTTTTCAAAAAAGTTTAAATATCTGTACATTTGATATGAATGCATTTATAAGAGTGATGGACCCATCTGAAGAAGCCAGTGTCTAAAAGCGATCCTAAATCTTTGACAGTGTTTGATATTTTGTGTCACTAATAGGAATAGTGCGAGCCAAACACAGCACGAAGATGCCGCTCAACACTTACCCGCTGAAGGAACAAAAACATCTGTATAAATATACAAACTGTTGATGAAAAGACATTATGGGCAGCGGCACAGAGAACTCAAACATAGCACTGATGCTATATCTGATTATATTTGGCAGGTATGTGCAAAAGTGAATTTTTGTTGAACAACTAAACCATCACTAACTGTAGTTGATAAATAAATTACAAATTTTTTAACCCATTCCCCCACCAGTGAAATATCATACAAGGCACTATTATGAGTTATGAAACAGAGCGTTTAGATGCAGGAAACCTGCGAATAGCCAGTTTGATGTGATCCTAAAGTGAGCAAATTGGAAACATTTGGGTTGAATATTAAATATAAATTAAGAAAATATGAAGTATAACCCAATTAAAAAGAACTCACTTAAAAAGTTGTTTCCCTTAATATAAAGGTGAAGTCTGTAATTTATATATTACTCAACAGAATTGAAAAAAAAAAAAATAAATAGTGACTGTTTTCCATTTTTATGGGCCGTTCACACAGGACACATTCTTGTATTTCAATTTGCACTGTTTTTGTTTGTATTTATGTATGGCCAAACTATGAACTGAAAAAAATGTGGTGTAGAATTGGCTTAAATCAGAAATTGCTAGTACATTTTTACAAATAATTCTAAATAAACCACAAGCAACACATTTAAATAAAAATTTAAGTAGAAAGACTTAAAAAAAAAATCATTTATATACTTGAGTTATTAAAATGTAAAACAATCTAAATAAAACATTTAAAGGGGTCATATGATGTAAAGTTGCAAAGACTAAAGTCTCAAACCCAAAGAGATATTCTTTATAGAAGTTAAGAGTCAACCACACCCCCGTAAAATTACTTGTTTTAACACACCCCCACGTCTACGTCACGATGTGGGAAGATTTGCATAATGGCGCCCAAATGTCCACGGAAAGAAAGAAGGCGTAACTTTGATTCTCGCTGATGCCATTGGTACCATGTTGTGGAGACGTCGTTTCATTGTGAAAGCGAAACTACTTTGTTTGGTCTTCCAAAAGAGGACACATCTAGAAATCAGTGGTTTAGTTGTATTAAGAACACTGTTCTGGAACAGTTCATCCCAAATATTCAATGTGCAGCACATTTAATGGAGGACTGTTTCCTGATCCTGGGAGAGAAGACTATAATGTCGGCTGATCTGACTCACAGATGTAAGTACGTTTATATATGTAAAGGCCACTGATGATTCAAACACGAGTTTTGAGCAATGTAGAGTAAAGCTTGTTGTTTGTCGTTTCTCCAATCACAAATGCAGACATGGTTTTGTTTATGAGGCGCGATGCAACACAATGCGTAAAAAACACAGTATAAGTCATTATAACCAGTAATTATGTCCCCACTGGATTTAACAAATGGCTCGTTTGTAATGGGTTTTATTGGTTTTGTCTTGTGGCACCACTGTTCTGATCGGGACACACATCACAATATGTTAAGGATTGTAACATTTCCATCACATGCATGAGGTATTCAGCCAATCACAACCCACTGGATAGCTGGTCAATCAAAGAATATTTCACTTTTCAGAATGATGAGCTTTGTAAAAATCTATGCGTTTCAGAAAGGCAGGGAATAGAGGAGCAACAATAATGTAAATTACGTAGAAAATAATGTGTTTTTTTTTTAAACCTTAAACTATATAAACACATTGCATTACACCAAATACACAACATAATGTTCTTTTTAGCAACGTCAAATGACCCCTTTAAAGGCAAGTGTGAACAAACATACACAACAATGGCGGAGTACATGGTACTGTTGTTGCTTCTTCAGCAAAGTGTGGATTTACCAATATTACAACCAACAGTGGAGATGCATCATATTCATCATATAATTCTTCTCTTCAGGTAATGTTTACCAATAAGGTGGCAGCGCCAACTACTGGCCTGGCATATGCAATACAGTGTTTTTGGCCGTTTTTCAATGGACATGTGTAAACACGAATCGTTTTGAAAACGTTGTCAAGTTTACGTTTAACTTTTTTAAAGACACAAGGGAAAACCTTTTCTGATTTTGACTACATCGTTGTGATGTAAACGTAGGCTTAGTTACACTGTTTTTAACGCTAGAATGTGTTTCTGTCTGAACTGCCCTTCACACGCCTTCCACCGACATTGGATTCTGAAGTTGACATGTCAGGATGCTCGATTAAAGAGTATTGAGAAAAGCACCACAAAGCCACAGTGTCACACTCTTCAGGAAGTCACCTATAAATGACTTACAGTCAGAGAAACTATTTTAATATTGAAAAAATTACAAACTTCACCTTTAAGGAATAGTTCACAATTTGTTAAATTGTTAAAAACAATTTTTAATACCAATCATTCTTTATTAAAATACTTGAGTGTTGATATTCCATGAGGAAGTTTACGCTTGAATGGAGAGCATCATCCACTAGGAATGGTCATGTTCCTTAAGCGACTTAAGCGCACTGCGATGACGAGACGATGTGCACAATCTGAAGGGGCATTCACACATACAGCCATTTCATCACACGCTGAGATGAGCTGTGAATAAAAATAAGCTTGTTTGACAGAATCAGTTTTCTTGCCGATACAAATGAGCATTCTGCAGAAGAAAGAAATTGAATATAAATCGCAGCAGCACTCATGAAGTAAATGAACGATTATCAATGAACGAATTAACTTTAAATGCTCATGATTTCTTACAATATTTTCCATGCATCATTTTTTTGAGCCGAGAAATCATACAGAACATTAACTTCACCGTTCTGTTTACAGTATCTAACCAGAGATGGATCACGCTATCACATCAAATGTCTTCACTCCTTCTGGTAGTCACAGTATCATATTGACTTGCATAAAGTTAAACGTTGCTCAACATTTCAATGCAACAAATCCCTGTATGTGTGAACGCCCCTGGAATGGCTTCAAATCATTTGCTCCACATGAATCTCACATTGTAAAAGGACACCCAACTTTTTGTTTTTGTTTTCTTTTAAATACAAAATCAGCACTCTCAGAGTGAGATGTAGATAATATATAATTCTCCACTCGAACGGTGAAGAATATGACATTTTCCTGCAAATCTGTGCACAGCTTTGAGCTGCTGTGTCAGTACCACACCCCAAACTGTGCTTGAAAGTTGCTTCAAAGAGACAAGTAATATAACAACAAAAAAGTGACAGTCCTGACAGCATCAAACCATTGTGCAAACCGTATTGAGATTGGGATCGAAGCGGACGACCTTTCCCTCGATGGATTTAGAATTGGTGTTGTACATGGGATTTTCGAATGTAGCCTGTCCGTTATTGTTTTCATGCACAGAGCAGCCGCTGTACTCCGCTTTATCAGACTTCCTGCGATCAAATGAGAAGAAATAGAGCATCAGGAATCAGATTTTCTAATCTTTTTCCATCAGTAATTTCTCTGCTGAAATTGCACCCACCTCTGTTTGTAGAGATAAAACCCGAAGCCTGCAAAAATCAGGGCAAAGAAAGGCACAAGAATTGCAACGGCCACAGAGCTGCTGTTGGTTCTGGGTGGAATCTCCGGGCTCCTGGTTGGCTCTATTATGTTCAGACCTGAATGATGCATGATGGGAAATAATCATTTCTAATAGAGCTACATCAATCTAGGAGAATGGACTGAAAAAACAAAACAAAAACAGCTCATGTCAAGTGTCAAAGTAGGATAAATGTTCAAATAAAACAGGAGTACAAAGAGATCTGATTAATCTAAAGATACATGCAAGTGTGATTTATGTGTTACTACATAAATGAGTTATGCAAGATATTATTATGAAAGAGATATGAAAGATCTGCTCTTGTTATAATTGAATGGTATACTGTTATTATGAGTGGATGATAACTGTTGCTAGGTGTCTATAATAACTTTAGTTATTTCTAAAGTAATAGTATAATCTGGTGCCATACACTGCATACATGATATTGTATTATGATGTTTTGTTTTATATGTTCTGTTGTTACATTGTATTTTATTGTATTGTGTTATATTATATAACTGTGACCAAATAAGGAATAATAAACAAGTTGCAAAAACTAATAACAATACATTCAGGATTTTATATTCAATTAGAGAACAATCAATAACTACTTGATTTTCCCCTTAAATGTTGTTCATCTTCATCACACAAAATTTGATGAAATATTAGCTGTAGGTTTACCATTGATCCACTAATATATTTTCCAATACAATTTCTAAGATATTTTAACAAAACCCTTTTTACATTTTGTGAAAAACACAGTGATCAAAATGAGAGAACAGTAACCACATGATTACAACTCAAATTTTGGAGGGTTACAGCCGTCAGAAATTAGTAGGAATTCTAAAGGCGCCTGTTTTGAGTGACTTTAGCACATCTGCAGTCGCAGGACAGCTCTAGTTTCTCACACTGCACAGACCCAAATAAATGAAACTTTCTCCCATCACTAAAGTGAACATTGGACCAGTTCTCCTCTCTCTACATCAGTGGTTCCCAACCTTTTTCAACTCGCGGCCCACACAACCAAACACATATGTTTGCGCGGCCCAATTCAAAAAAATTAACTGACCCCGCTATTGTTGGGTTAATAACTTAGTACTCAGAAGCTAGATTTTAAACTATATTTATTGAATAAACTAGGGCTGTGCGATATGGACAAAAAAAAAAAAATTTTTGATCAATTTTGCAATTGTGCTTTTACAGTCATAAATGCATTCAGGATTAATTTGATATTTCCAAAAGAAAACCAATCAGAGCTTTATCAAAAAGTTGTAACATCTCTAGAACAGACATAAGTCAAAATTATCACTATAGTGAAGATGTAAAAAAATGTATAGACTTATACATCCTGTATACAGGGACTTTTTTTTCTTTTTTGCCATGCATTGTTCATAGAGCTCATTAATTGTAGCGGTGCCTCAGGTGTTTGCAGTGTGTATACAGTATGTGTATGCGGTCAGCAGTGAGAGCGCATAAATATAACGCGCAAAGCACATTAAAATAATGCACGAGTGCGAATCTCTCTGTTCACAGCAGATTTCCTTTGCTCTGTCACAAAACCGGTCGTGCTTGCTCAGATACACGCTGCTTTGCGAGGAGAGAGTGTGCACACTTAAAACGTGTCTCCTCTCACTTAAACTGCATCCTGTTCACTAACAAATTCACTCTATGCTCATGTGTTAGACATTAATTATTTTCGCACGTTTTTATTTCTAGCCTTTTACCGCAGTGAGAACGCTCTGATCCGTCAACATTGGCTCAGAAAAAAGGCGCATCACAGACAGTGTGTGAACCTGGAGTTAGGCATATGCGCACGCTCAAATCGTGATTTTAGGACGCTTTCTTTTAATCGCACAGCCCTAGAATGGACTGGAAATGAACAGAAAATAATTGGCGGCCCACCTGCAATACCACCGCGGCCCACTAGGGGGCCGTGGACCACAGGTTGAAAACCACTGCTCTACATAACACGTTCCTCTGCAAGGATAGCCTAACATTTTCGACTTCTCTTAAACAAGACGAGACAGATCTATACCCTGTTCAGCACTGAACTGGCGAGCAATTCCAGCTGCAGTGCTGAACCGATTCCCCATTGAGAGTCTCTATATTGTCCTGTCATCTCTTTCTTCTTATGTGTATGTTCACCCTTTTTGGTGGACTTGAAATAGTGTCATTGTAAAGCTGCAATTTTCTAGAAATCAGAATGACTACCTTTTCTTAGAGTGGTTGAAAGGGTCATCGCTTTAGCCTTAGAGCAGCTCACCATTGGAAATTTTAGGAATGCTGCCAGTTAAATAGTGTTTGTCTTATAATTAAGGAAATTAGCACCAGGTGCCATTGCTTCTTTGGCTGAACATAAAATCATAACTTATGATTCAATAGGACATTTCTTAAATGTAGCATACCTTGTCTCTGTAGTCCAAACGGGCCGTAGTCTCTACTTTGTATGAAGCCTTGAAATAAGTATGTGTTTCCTTCATGGTCAGCAGAGACCTCGAGGAGAACAACAACACAGAGATGAACATCATGTTCTCTCAGATTCTGAAAAGAGCAGATGTTCTGTGCAGTATAACAGGAAATTGCTCTCTACTGCTTTCTGAATACATGTTTTCTTTTATTGAAAAGTTTAAAAATAGCTAGAGATGTGTTTTGTGAATGAGTACAGTCTATGTTCTTTTTCATAATTTTAATCATACAGTATATTCAACCCATGGTACAAAATGTTATTGTTTTCTTTAGTAATAAGAACAAAAATGGGCGGAGGGGTAGCAAAACCATGAGCCACGCAGCTTGTTGTTAGTAAGAAACTCTAAATCCCATTCTAGTCCACTTACAAAGCCGTCCATGATCAAGGTGTCCTCAGTGATCTTGCTGTACGTGCTCTTCACCAGAGCTCTCATGTGATCCAGCCGCAGCGTCAGACGAGCGTCTCGACTCTTGTAAACACCTGCGTTCAGATCACAAAACATTAAACATCTTGTGTTGCTTTTACTTGCATGCAGTGGCCACTTCAATGAGTACACCGGCTCATTAATGCAACTGTACTGGGTTTAAAATTTACAATAACAAAATTCTACTTGTAAGTGGTCACAGGTGTGTACACATTGGCTACTTTAAAACAGATTTGAAATGAAGCTCATCTAATTAGAAGTCTGAACTGTCCGCTTTATAATTTTAGTTTATTAGTTTTGTCTTTATCTTTCAGCTCAAGTGTTTCATAACATGAAGATTTTGCATTGATGTCATTCATTTGTTATGAATAATTGATATTCTGGATTGTGTCCAGGTTCCAAAAAAAAAAAAGAGAAAACAAATTAAATTAGATGATTTATACATTTTTAATTCACCGAATCATCCAAAACAGCCATTACCAAATGGTTATTAAATATATATAAACTACTTTTTTATGCATTAGATTTATGTTTTTTTTAAAGAAATCAATATTTTTATTCAGCAAGGATGCATAAAATTGATCAAACTGAAGTGACAGTTAAAGCATTTATAACGTTACAGTAGATTTATATATCAAATGGGTTCTGTTCTTTAAAAAAAATGCTTATTTATTGCTTATTTTATGTCTTGGTGAGCATAAGAGACTTTCAAAAACATAAAAAATTCTTACCACCCTAGTGAAAAATAAATACTAAAATGTTTTGCAAATATATTTATTTATGCTTAGTATACTACAAATACATTTACCTATTTATGTACTTAAAAATACCCTGCAATTGTACGTTTGGTATAATAATCTGGTATACTTAAAGTCTGCTAAATTGGAACAACTAATTTTTTACTTGATGCAGTGCTGACGTCCAACTAAAGCACTAATATTCTGAAGTATATTTAATTGTGCTAAAGTGAAACTATAAGTATAGGTAAATCTGAAATATCCTGCATTTAAAGACTGATATTATTCAAATGTCATACAGTGACATTAAAACACATTTTAGGCTTAATAATAATAAATGGTATTAGTAGAAGTAGAAGTAGTTCTTTAAATAAAGTTGAATTACATACTTTTTATATCAGTAAATCTCAAATGATATGTCAGGAAATATGTTAACAGATTTTAACTAAACTTAGTATGAAATAAATGTGTAACATAACACATAGCATAACATGTTTTATGTTACTTTTTTACTACGACAAACCCAATTATTTAAACAGCGGTCAGTTCGATGATGGTGTACTTAAAGATTTGGTTATACTGCTCTTTTTAATGCATATTTACTCTTCCATATACTTGTGGATATGTTGGCTCTTGCTTTAAAGGGGTCATCGGATGCCAATTTTCCACAAGTTGGTATGATTCTTCAGGGCCTTCATGAAATGTCTGTAACATACTTTGGTTAAAATTCCTCAATGGAAACCGTTCAGAGCGTCCGGTGTATGTCTCTTTAAATGATAATGGCCTATTGGCTCACACAGCCCCTCTCTTCTGTGGAGCATGTTGACACAAGACGCATAAATTCCTGCCTTCCTTGAATTTCATCCAATATCCCCTTTAAGAGAAACTGAGCACTAAAGGCACATCTTGTATAAACAGTAATAGACATTCAACTCCTGACATGAGCTGTTCTGTATAACAGGTGAGCTTACACAAAGCAGAGGTTTGCTTACAGCAGGTTTCTGCACTGCTAGAAGTGTTTATGTCATGAGCTGTACTGTGCATTATGACTTCTTACCTGACAACAGCAGTTCTGAGTGCCTGTTAGTTAAAGTCGCATTGACTTTCCCCGTAGTCGCATTAAAGCTAGTGATTGTCAAAATCATAGGCTGCTTCACTCCTTTATACTCAAACGAGCCTTTCCACACATACGTGGGCGCAAACACGTCATCAGGAACTGCAACGAGAAGATTTAATGTGGCAGAAGAGGTTAAGAAGCCATTTACACTGCGTTAGGTGCAATTAACACCTCCAACTATTTTCGGAGGATCTCACTCTGAATGACCCCAGAGATCATTCTTTACTTTATCAGTCACATCGACAACGTTAATAAAGCAATATGATGTACTAGAGACTCTAAAACTGATCCAAGCTGTAAAAAAAACTTGCTATATAAAGTTGTTATATTTCTTGCCAACTGTGTGGCCTACAGTTAAATAATGAACTATATAATATAAGAATTATCAACAACAACAACAATATATGTGGATTTATAAATATATAATCAGATTTGTGTAATCATTTCTTGTTTAGCATAATAAATATTTTTGAAATTATTAAATGTAGTGTACATTTTCTCTGTAGAGCAAATGGCAATAGTCTCTACCTTGCATAAAAACATCGGTTATGAAAAATCTGGGATTTTGATTTCAAATTAGTCCCAAACAAAAAAGTAATCAATTAGGTGATTTATAAACTTTTAATTCACTGTATGATTGCCAGCCAGTTATTATATATACACTCAAAGAAAAAAAAAAACCCAAGTTTGGGTCAAATATGGACTAACCCAGCTGTCGGATTAAATTATTAAATTTCCTTTTTTTACAAAAAAATTGGGTTAGTCCATATTTGACCCAACCCAATTGGGTTGAAACAAACAACTCGTATAAAATACCATTACCATAACATAAAATCACTCATACTGTGATCTGGTAAATATGTGTGTATTTATTTATGATCATACAACTGAATTAAATACATACATCATTTTTGCTGACTTCCCAGTAAAAATAACTATTGTGATACATTTACCATGATATAAATTCACTCATACTGTGATCTGATACATATTTATTAATGATTACATATTTTTATTATTGTTGCCATTTCAGTTTTATGAAAAGCAGTCAGCCACCTGTGAATTTGTCAGGCGAGATGCATCATTCATCAGATATAAAATTCATATAGAACTGAACTGATGTTTGTAATCACCACTTCAAATAAAGCTCATCCAATCTTAATTTTATAAAAATAAATGAATGGTATTGCAAGTGTTTTTCTATCTGTCTTTTTGTCAAATGCACATCATTTACTCTCAATCCACTTTTTCTGAACCTGTATGAAAGAAGATATTTTGAAGAACGCTGTTGACGGTTGGTAGCCACTGACTTTCACAGTATTTCTTTCTCAATACTATGGAAGTCAATGGCTACCATCAACTGTTTGGCTACACACATTCTTCAAAATGTCTTCTTTTGTGCTCAACAACTGAAGGAAATTCATACAGGTTTAAAACAACCGATTTAAATGAAGGTTGAAATTACAACAGAAATTTTGAGTGAACTATCCCTTTAATACACAATAATGGAAATAGGCATGTCCAAGCAGTGATTATTATTAATTTTACAGTATTTTTGCAGCATTGTGAGACTCACCGTTGACTTTGGGACTCAGTGTTCCTTGAACAGGTGTTACAACTTTTTCAGTTGTTTTCGAGCCAGCTGAAAAGAAAAATGCATATCACTGCGACAACGAGTCACTGCATCTGAAATGGGTTTAAGAAAATCATTTCACACATGACTTTCCACATCATGCAAAGGAAACGTCATCAGTCGGTTTCTGCATCCACGAGACACACGGAAGAAAAGTCGCAGGCCACAAAGTTCAGGCGGAAAACACACATCTGAATTCTGCACTGTGTGCTGTACTGATGGTGTGTTGCATACTTACCTCTACAAACGGGCACTTTCCCAGTCCAGGATCCATCCGGCCGGCACGCGCGGTGCTCCGAGCCCCCAGTGAGAATGAAACCAGGCTGGCAGGAATAGAGCAGCGTGTAGCCAAAGGAGGACAGGTCCATGCCCAGCACGTTGGCATGCGCAGGGGTCTTTGGTTGTTTACAGGAGTGGGCTGCATTAGGAGATATGCCAAGCAGTAAGCTCTAATGTTCTGATGCATGGGGAAATCTCAGAAAAAAACATATCCATTTCATTTCTCATCCCAAAAAAATAAAAAATAAAATATACTTTTGCAAGTATTGTAATACAATTTTTGTTATGCTATAATTCATTTAATTTTAAACAGTCGGAATATTTTAATATATTTTAAAACATTATTATATACTATATAATATAATAATGTAATATGTAACAATATTTAGAATAATTAATAAAAAAAATAGAATTAAAAAATGTGTATACTAATACTAATTATACCTTTTTTTTTTACACAGAGTAACACTTACTAGAGCTTGTCCATTCACGTGATTTACTGCATGTCTGGTAAAGCAATATTTTTCATTTTCACACGGAATGACATGAATATGGAAAAGGAAAACTCCTGGAGGGTAAAAATCAAAGTTGTACCATGACATGAAAAATGGATGACTTGCCAAGAAAACAAGAAAACAAAATAACAAGACATCTGGAAAAGATGAAGTACAATGCGCGCACACACACACACAAAATGTTGTGGGGGACTCACGGATGCATTCTGGTTGAGTGCCACTCCAGGTCAAATCTTGCTGGCACGTCCGTGTGGTGGAGCCCAGTAACAAGTGACCGGTCTGACAGTGGAACTTCACTGTACTGCCCACCTGAGGCACAGAGATAAGCCTGTCAGAGCGCACACACACTCGAAACAAACACACACACACCTCCCCTCTCACACTCAAACACACTGCTGGCCAAAATATATTTGATATCAGGACTGTTCAGGATTTAGGATTTAAAAATCATCTCATGTTGATGACGATGTGATGAGTTTGAACTGAACTACAGTAAAGGTAAAGCCCATAAGAAAAGGAGGAAGTAGGCATATAATTCCAGATATAATGGCTACAAAATATTAAAATTTTTTATTCAAATCAGCTGAAAAAAAAAGTCAGAACCATTCATAAATCTGGGATCGGTAAGATATTTATCTATTATACTTATATGTATAACAAAGACTTTTAACTTCAACAAGGCTGCATTTAGTGATCAGAAATACAGTAAAATAGCAACATTGTGAAACATTATTACCATTTAAAATATTTGAAAAAATATGTTTAAATGTTATTTATTCCCGTGATGCAAAGCTGAATCAGTGTCACATGATCCTCCAGAAATCATTCTAATATTTTTATGAAAAATGTGTTATACATTATTTCAGGATTATTTGTTAAACAGAAATCTATTTGAAATAAAAATATTTTGTAACATTATACAAATGACTAACTTTTATTTAATTTATTGCATCCTTGTGGAATGAACCAAAATGTTTTTAATGAGAGTGCATATAATATAATATGATATACTATATAATATAATAGAATATCATAGAATATAAAAATCTAATTTAATAATTGTCTTGAATATATTTACATACAAACAAATCAATATAGAACTAAAAGTATTAATAAAATAAATTAAAAACACTGTCAACAAAAAAATCAACTAATACTAATCTCAAGTGTGTATTTTTAAGCACATTCTGCATCTGTTTAGAAGCTCAATTAAATAACAATTAAAAAAGCATTCTCTCATTTCATGAGAGCCGCACACACTCTCTCATTTACTATACCTGAGGACCCGTATATACTTTAGTCTTACTTATTTCTGTTTTTTTCACTTATTATTTGTTTGTTTTGTGTTGCGAGGAAAACCGGCCTTCATGTGAAGGAAGTCCTGTATAAACAGAAGAGATCATTCTCAGCGTTCTAGCCGAACATGCAAATGTTGAGGAGGGGAAGCGGAGTCTGTGAGTCCTGCTGAGATGAAAGACTCACAACTCTGGAACATTAGATTTCATTCCACCACACACTTCTGAAGGAATCAGTGACGACAGCAGCCCGTCTGACACAAACAAGACGCGGAGAGCCCTGTGTTCACACAGAGCCAGCCGAGAGGACCGGCTTTTATTTGGCCTTCAAAGAGCTCATTCCTCAAGGCGTGAGTGATCCAAAGCAAACTCAACAGACAAACGCTTTTCATACTAGACCTGTCGACCAAAGATGCTGGCGCTAACGGCCGTCTTTTGAGATCATTGCCATTGGCAGTGCATAACTGACGGCTCCAAAATCTATTTGACAGTTTTGCCAATGGATAATGTATATTTGTTGTTGTCATTCATATTAAATTAAATTAAATTAAATTAAATTAAATTAAATTAAATTAAATTAAATTAAATTAAATTAAATTAAAAAATAAAATAAAATGTATACTTTTTTGTGGTTGAAGAAAAAAAGATTTTTTTATTTTTTTTTAACAACATTTGTTCCAATAGTATGTTTCAGACTTAAATTGACCGTCTCATACATATCAGTCACTCTGCTGTCGTGATATCAGCATTGGTTATTGAAAATTACAATCGAGTTGACCAATTCTACTTCCGATGTTATGGTGGGCAAAGTTGGCAATGGATGTCATGTTAAATGCCCAATTCATTTTTCATTTCTCTTGCCCCTCTGAGGAGGAAACAGCGGAGTCTGAAGAGCCATTAAAGCACCGGCAGAGGCGTTCGGGCAGATATAGTGAGTGTTTGAAGAGTAAAATCTCCCCAGACATTTAGAGCCGAAGGCGAAAGACAGTCGCACATCCTGAAACTGCCACGGGTGCTTCAAACAGCATTTGACTGAATCAACTTGACAATAAATCAATTGTGCTTATAAAGACAGGGCAGCCCAGAAAGATGGAAATACCTCACTAGAGACCCCAGTTGACACGTACTCAAATGAAGGGTCTTTCTGATGTGGCATTAACGCCTTCAAATCATACTGTCATTGGGGGAGCGAATCTCCTTTTGTCTCAGCAATGACAGAAAATATGATTTTCAATTCTTCATAAGCACATTGTGCCATTTGAAAAGGCCGTTTTTGCACTTGAAGATAAAAGTGGGCTACAACTGACAGAAATGGGCCTTTTGAATTCTCATCATGATGGCTTTGGTACGAGAGTTCTAGACAGTCTGAGAGCATCACTCGCAGCTCAATTCCTCCTCACCTTAAAGCCCAGACTGCTGTTCAGAGAGCCGTACTCCGGAGTGCCAGGATTTTCGCACGTCGTCCGAGTCGGTTCTGCGGTATAAAACAGAACGACACATTGTTATCTTTATAATTGGATTAGGAAAAGCAGATGCAGTCGTTGATGTAATGGCAGTGACCTGTAGTAGCGGGTCATAATGTTCACAATTTCATCGTAGATCAAAGCTGGAGGGGATATTACGGTCATTACTGGTTTAGCAGTGTGCCCTGATGAGGTTCTAATATTCTTTTGAGAACAGAACAGAAGATGGTGTACCTATGCAGCGTGGCTGTGTGCCGCTCCACGTGCCGTCTGCTTGACAGGTGCGTGTCGAGGAGCCCACCAGCACGTAGGGGGCGCTGCAGCTGTACGTGACCTCGGCTTTGAAGATGAAGCTCTGACCTTCTCGTCTGACGTGCGGAGGTGACCCGGGGTCACCGCAGAACTTGGCTGTAAAAGTAGTTCACGTGAAATTTGCCATTAGAAACCTATTTGATTTACAAACATCCACTTTTCTGAATGAGATGTTTTTAAATAGAAAAAAGGTTAATTTTATTAACTGTAAACGAATTGAAATGTTTTAGTTTTCTCTATACCAGGCTTATTATTGCTGACTTTAAAACACATTTTATTTAAATAAAATAAAATAAAATACATTTATGGTATATAAAATAAAACAATAAAATAAAATAAAAATTACATTTAATGAAAATATTAGTTTAAAAATGTAAACTAAATGAAAATAAGAAATGTTGGCAACTAACTAAAATAAGTTTGTTCTAGTTGTCTCAACTATTATTGTTAACCTAAACTAAAAACATTTTTGTAAAATAAAATAAAATAAAATAAAATAAAATAGTATTGTGAAAAAAAATCTTGCAAAATATTATATATATATATATATATATATATATATATATATATATATATATATATATATATATATATTTTTTTTTTTTTTTTTTTTTTTTTTTTTTCATAACAATTTTGTGTGATCATAATAAAATAAAAACGCCTATGCTAGTTTTGTAGTTGTAAAAAAGAAAAATAAAGTAAAATAAAATGAAATAAAATAATAAAACATTTATAATATGAATTAAATAAATTACAAATTTAAGCAATACTTGTGGCAGGAAAAGGTTAAAAATTGTTATTTTAATAAGCCATTTTTTATTAAATGCATCTAACAAGCATTTGATAACCAGGATTCTGTTTCTGATTATTTGTTCTCACAAAATGTTTTGCTTCTGAAACCCTCAAGCCTGATCCCATCACAGCCCCTGTCAAGGAGAATCCGGTCTGATCGCCCTGTTTTCTGAATGATTTATCTGCGAGTAACCCGTCCTGACCCTCAAAACAAACTCCTGAGCAGGAGACATATACTGCTTAAAAATACATGCTGGTTCAAATTCAGCACACAGTCAATTATTAACCAGGCAAGTCTTCAGTTCTGGAGGAAATCTCTGTGTCGGATTTTGAGCTCAAAAGCATTTTCTTGTACATACACACCCATGCACTTTCATTATTCAGCTGCAATACTCTACAAATTGAATGTAAACAGCTAGACATTGGCAGACTTCGGTTTCACCATACAAAAGAACAGAAAACAGCTTTGAGAGCGCATTAGACTGACTATTTCCACAATTGATATGTCATGATTTCAGCAGGGCAAAGGTGTTAACATACTGTATAAATTGCAGCAAAGCTCTGCAGGCTACATGGTATTTAAAGATCACAAATCGAAAGGCGAATTTTGGTGCCCCATGAGTGCAGAGGTTGGCTCACCTGAATGTAAATCGCAGTAATTATCACTCTTCAAAAATGAAGCCGAAGGCCAAAGTGGGCACGGCGGCTGACACGCTCTGTGATGAATAATTCACAGGGTGGGATGAGAAAGCCTGAGCCCACCGGCTCTAAATGTGTGACCACATGGACTCTGTCCACAACAACGCTTAATCAAATGCAGCAGATTGCATTGCACAGCATCTGTACAGCAACGTTTAATGCACATCAGCTCCGATGGACGCCAGCCGCCGCTGCGGTTAAACGGGTCTAAAGCAGTTTTAAACGGCAGATCAGTCAGTCTGTGTCCGCAGGGATCTGGCATTCTTGGCAGTGCTTTGATACATAAAGTCTCTGCAGCCTGCTGTGATAAAACAAGATCACCCTGCTGCATTTTCCACAAGATACCTGAAGGAGAACTGTCAAGGTATCTGCCCTTCAAAAGCGTTATTCACATCCAAATACGTGATTTTAATCCTTTATACTCACTTAGTTCCAAATACAGTGAGTTTTTGGACAGTACTCTTAGACTTGCATGCATTGCATTATTGAGAATGTTTTTTTTTTTGTATTGAAATTAAATATAAATGAAATTAAATAATAAATCTAAGTACAACAAACACACAAACAAATCAATAAATAACACTCAACTCAACATTATTTCTAAATCACTTAAAAAAAAACATAGAGCAGACCACAGTGCTGTACAAAATGAACATAAAAAAATAAATAAAAACTTGTTCCAGTACTGAGAATCTTTTGTGTTTGTAATAAAATAAAGCAAACTGAAAAAAATTACAAAATAAATAAGTGTCAAAATGAAACAAAATATAATTTTAGCAGTCAGTACTGAGAATGTTTTGTGTTCATTCAATTTGTTATATTGTTATAAAATAATATAAAAAGGAAAATAAATTAAATTAAAATACTAATTTTATAATAATAATAATGTAAAAAATAGCAACATTTGAGCTAGTACTGAGAAATGTAATAAAATAAAATAAAATAAAATAAAATAAAATAAAATAAAATAAAATAAAAATCTTTGAGCAACACCAATACTGAGTATATTTTGTTTGGAAACTGACTGCATCATACATATCTGTCACTCTGCTGTCTTGATATCAGCATTGGTAATTAAAAAATGCAATTCAGCTGCCGATCTGTCATTATGGGGGGCAAAGTTGGCATTGGATGTCATACATAATAAAATATCAAAGCAAATAAGATTTATTTTAAAGAAAAATAGTAACAGACTTTAATGCATTTTGTATTTTGACCAGGAATATTCTTTGCATTTAAAGTGTTACAGGCCAATGATGGATAATGATGCAAATATGCACAACACATAAACACTTACTAGCATTATATATTCCACATGCAACGGCAGGTCTCGCAGGCCAAAGATGGCACCGCGACAATAGAATCTGTGATGTTTTTACAGTGCAGGCAGCCCATTCTCTCATCTGGCTGCTGGGTTTTTTCTTTCTTTCACAGAAAAAATGATTTAAACAGCTTTAGGCTAGAGCAAGTTATGCATAATAATCAGAACTGGAGAGCCCAGTCAGGCCCCGTGTCAGAAAAAGAGTTCCTTGATGAATAATAGAATGCTTTGGAGATGCAACAAACAGCACACAACAAAAAGGAAATCTGAATTTCACACCGCAGCTCGGTGCAGATGGGCAAACGTACAGTACATCGCTGCACTGGTATTTACAGTGTGCTAGCCACGTTAACCTGATTAAATATAGACATTAAGTATTCAGATGAGCAGATTCCATGATTTAATATTCAGCACTTTCCATGAATACAGTACACTTTGGGGTTAGAAAATTATTAGGTGCGCAAATACAACATTCCTTGGTTGCTGTTACATACTGTATGTGAGATAAACTATAAAATGAACCAAGCACAAGTATTCTGAGAAAACTTTTTACTTAGTGTATAAAAAAAAGAAAATAAAAAAAAGAATGAAAATCATTTTCCATATTATGTCAGTCAAAACATTAGAATCTTTTGAATACATATTTTTTTCTCTCTAATGCTGACCAACGTTACACTAATTTGATCAAAGATACAAAAAACTAATATTGTGAAATATTATAATTTTAATTATAATATTATAAATGTAATGATATAAAATAATTGCATATAATTATATATTTGTATAAAATGTAAATAAATGAATAAAAAAATTTGAACAAATATTTTTTCTGTAATTTAAGGAATAAGTTTATGAATACGTACAAACCAACATTTTGTCACTAATTATAATATATAAATAAAAATAAAATACATAATATATGCATTTAAATATTTATACAAAATAATTGTTTAAATAAAAAAATAAAATAAAAATAAAGACACAAATAAGGGTTTTAAATTTGTCCCAAAAATTATAACAATAGAAAACAAATATTTACTTAGATCAATTACAGTACCAACATTCTGCACCTCATTTCACATATGATTTATTGAAAACTAAGAAGTTGCAGTTCTTATTTTATACCCTATTCATGGAAATTGCTACACAGTGTTGAGCTGAATCTACAGGATGATGCTTTAATTTCTGAGCTGCCATTTGTCTATGATCTGTGCTCACATTAACACAGCTCTAATCTTGTAGCGCTGGCGAAGACCTGAAAGAATGAATCACGATTTATGCCTTATCAGCACTAAAAAGTGACAATCTTGAATTTCTACCATCTATGGCCTGTGCACAAGGCACGTTTAAAAAGGTTGATGTTGACCACCAAATGCAGATACAGCATTGTATGGGAACAAAACCCACCGGGTTAGATTGGACCCAGCTGGAAAAACAATACTGTCTGACAAAGAATTCATTCATTTGAAAAATCCTGCCTTCAAAAGTACATTTGGAACGTTTGTGCCTGTTAATGAGGAAGAAATGAATGAGTTGTTTTCTTTACAATAGCATGTTTGCTAGAATTCAACCAAAAACTTTATGAAACTGGGATTAAGCAAGAGACTTGTGCTGCATGCCATTTATTCTCTCCATTCTGAATGTAATGAAAGCATCGGTGCCATCTGAATGGCGAGAAATGTCATGAAGTCGTCAGAAAATGAAATGCTAATTACACTCTCCCCCAGCTGACTCTGTTCTTTTGAGGAGGAGATTGCTTTTCTTTATGGATCAGAGAGGATTGTTGGTTATGGACGATGAAAGCAAGCATGTTTGCTTTTATGAACGACAGGATTGTGCAAAAAGCTCTCACAAATAGAAGCTGATAAGCATGTTGGTATCAGAGTTATTCAGCGTGTAACTTTGAGCTGGTGAAAATGCTTTAAAAAAATTAATCTAATTTCATACCTCATTTGCATCTGACTTGCAACAACATTCAAAATATTT
Organism: Carassius gibelio; assembly: GCF_023724105.1. NCBI lineage: Eukaryota > Metazoa > Chordata > Actinopteri > Cypriniformes > Cyprinidae > Carassius > Carassius gibelio. Next base: position 3,459,038 of record NC_068386.1, on the reverse strand, counting down.
TAGATTCTTGACCCTTTCCAATTCCCACTGCAAATGAGTTATACAAAAATAGTTTGACATATCTCTATCCACTGTATGTACACACCCACACACACATTAATGTTAAAGGTTAAAATAAGCAACAGAGCTGACAAAATTGATATTATCTGAGAGCTGAGACTCTGTTTCCTATCAAAAGTAACAAAGTGCAAAGCTCTCTGTGATATTCAATAGGATGCAAGCTACAAATAATGTGAAGTGTAGGAAAACCTTGGACCTGGCAACCCTGAACTACGGATCAAATAGAAACTGTCAACGGCACTATTTTTTTGTGATTAACATTGTCTATGCATTTCTATCGTGTTAACTTTGACAGTCCTATATTGAGACATTTGAAGTACTTTTATTACATGCCCCTTTTGCATGAAATTGCACGTGTGTGTGAAAATCCACCAGAAATATTAACGCATGCTTGTCATTTAAAGTACTGCTTCATTTGACACACCACAATTTGGAATGCCTTACTTTTTTGCCTTACATTTTTAAGGATGAATAGTAGATGAAATGGGACTGCGCATTTTCACTTTATCAGCATTTGCATCTATTTAATATGCACCACAATATCTGGACAGCTTTCTGTTCTCATTCATAATAACAAGAAAATTTTTTGCATCAGTATGCAAAATATGTCCCTATCACCTGACAGATATCAGTGAGAAATCACACCCTTCTCTCTGTGACAGACCTAGACTCCGTAAACAGCTAAAAATCGTCAAGAGAGTGACTCATGCTTTTTAGCATGCCAAAAACACTAGCCAATCAGAATTGCTCTCTGCACGTTCGGGTTTGCTGACATCAGTTTGGCTAAAATGACTTTGGAGGCCAGAGATTTGGAAAGAGGGAGTATGACTGAAGTTAACAAAACTGCTGAAATCATCTAAAGCACCTCTGAATGAATATAATCAACACTGAAAACTAAAACCAAGCATTTTTAGTTTTATTTGGTGCACTATAGCAGTTTCTCACTGGACAACAGAGAATATAAGTGTGAAACTATTTTTTAATAAAGTACTCAAACAAAGATTGAACATCTAGAGTAAAAAAAGAAAATAAAAAAAAAGATCTATTTCAGACTCATCAAGTTGGTGCAAATTACAGCTTACATAGGAGTTAAGTATTATATGTAGCTACATATTGTTGAACTAATTATTAATTTAACCAGTGTTTAAATAATTAACAGTTTCAAATTGCATACTGTTAACAAAATCACTGTTAAAACATTTGCAGTTTGCCTACTGCCTACAAAGCATAATTACATCAAAACAGTGAATAACTGTACAAAACGAATTACGATTTTGTAATACATATGTTGAGGTCTCCCGTCTGTCCACTGATCTGCATCTTCTTAACAGAACAAATTCACGATTTTAACAAATGAGATTTGAGCAATATGACAGAGGGGAAGATTATTGGTGATAAATGGTTTAAATGTCAACCTCTTCCTCACATTAACATTCATATGACTTCAGAAGACTTCAAATTAAACTGTGTTTTTAGTGTTTTGTTCTCTTTGAAGCTTAACAGAATAAATCAAATACCGCCTTTACTGTATTGGTAAGAGGAGCCCAGACAAGAGGAAGAAAGGTTTAAAACAGAACATAATTGTTATTTTATGGGGGTCTACTGCTTTCAGGTAAAAGCATCAGGAGACTCACGTAGGCACAGAGGAACCTCTCCGCTCCAGGAGCCGTTGCCGACACATGTGAGGACGGCGGGGAAGGACAGTTCGTATCCCATCAGGCAACGGTAGCTCACGCTGGTGCCCCACTCGAACACAGAGCCCTCCACCTCACCGTTAGACACCCCGGGCGGAGGAGGGCAGGTCACCGCTGGAAGAGACAAACACATGGACAGGGATCAGAATTCATTAAGAATGCGTGAAAGCACAGCAACAGAGTCATTCATTTGCTGGTGTTTTTTCACAGCGCGATTCAATAAAGGATTTATGCAAATTAGGTAATGCCACAAATGTGGTCGCAAAATTGAGGTTGTTTGGTCGATCTGATCTTTTTTTAAAGGCTTGTTATTTGTGTTATTTCAGTGTCAGGTGACATTGAATCCTGATCTGTATTTTGAGGCCCTCTGGCCAAGCTTTAATATTTTGTAGACTGTCTTGAAAGCCTATCACTGAAGTGAAGGTTTTTTTTTTCTCTAGCTTTTCTACCGTGAAGGACTATGTTCCACTTCAACATCATTTTATAAAGCACAAACACTATATTCAATACAACATTTATGATCACTCCAGCGGCTTCAAGTGTTATTTATAAAGGGTGACTAAAACAGGGTTTTTACAGCACTTTTGCTTGTTTTCAAGGTGTTAAGAGGTGTGGAAGAGGCTGGTTAAAAACAACATTAGTTGGAAACTGTAGCGCAGGCATCAGGACATCATCTTTATTTGAACTTTCAGGGCAGACTTCACTGCCGTTTTGTGAATGGATCGAGTGTTAAATCCATGCAAATGTTTATTTTTTACAAATAACTAGGATATAACTAGGATTTTTTACAAATATGCTAGGATTTCCTGCATTGGCGAAATCAGCAGAAGACAACAAACATCTGCAGGGCCATTCAAAAGATGTTTTAAATTGCAAATCTCGAATGGCAGAAAAAAAGGACGCGGAGTGAGCATATGAAAAACTCATGAGCTGATATTCTGACAGTGTTGCAGAGCAGTCGGTGGGGAGCAGCTGCGGTTTGGACGGTGTATGAATAAATTATGAGATGTTTTGGAAAGTGAGTACCCCAAAAAAACTCTACAAAGGATGTGCGGGAGTCACAATCCTATTGTTAATATGTAAATCTTCCACAATCCTATTGTTAATGTGTAAATCTGCATACTAATAAATTAGAATTAAAGGTCAATTAAATGTCCATTAGTTCATCACACTGACCAGCCAACAGCTTTCATTAAAGGAAAAGTTTTTACTTAACTTGTAATGTCATTAACCTTTCTTACATGGAACACAAAATGACATTTGAAAAAGGCCCACAAAAAACATTTTCTATAGGTTTAGGAAAATGTGTTATTATTCATGGCATTCCAAATGAGTCTTACAGTCCTTTTTTCAGTGGGTTTCTGCTTTTGCTTTTCTAATCGGTAGTTGTATTCTATATTCCTTCAATTATTAGTTATTTTACACACACACACACACACACACACACACACACACACTTTACATGACAACAATGCAGTCAAAAATTCGTTTTCACATATCCGCAATAGTGACCAAAAACGCTGTATTACATATGCCAGGTCAGTAGTTGGCGTTGGAAATTGGAAACATTGCTATTTCTACAGCCATTTTTGGAGCTCAACAGCCCCTTTCAAACTGAATTTCCTTCAAAAATCCTCCTTTTGGGCTCCACAGAAGAAAATAAAGTCATATGTGTTTGGAGCAACATGAGGTCGAGTAAATTATGACATACTTCATTTTAAATGGTAAAGGGTAAAGCGCTCCTCTAAGCTTTGTGCTTCATGCAATTCTCTCCAGTAGGAACACATGCCTTTCACAGCTGCCTCGCTGATCTGGAGGTGCTGGAAACATCCTGTGAGCTGCTCCTAGCTTTGGAGATTAAGTATGAAGGCAGGACAGAATATCCCTCCGCAGGAAAGCTCGCTGGCTCATACTGCCGCTGCTTCAGTAAGTATGAGGCGCTGGGAGTGATGACTCCAGACTCCAGCAGCAAGGTTGGAGAGTTTGGCAAGCTCTCTGACCCAATCAAAATCAAAAGTGGAGGGATAAAGCAAGCGCAGCCGCTTTCTTCGGTGGTGACCTGGTTGATTGAAAGCCTTCACATATAGGATGGAGGATGCATAATGTACAATAAATGAGGATAGCGCCTGTTCAAGGTGTGTGGAGTCCGCTTTAAGCAGACACATGCATGATGATGAATCTCACGGCTCAGGGGTCGGGTTTAATGAAACATGGAAGCTAACAAGGTTAAAACCTGAAATGCTAAATGTTCACGTCTCTCAGAAGGGTGTTGAATATTAAATTCACTGCTATTAAATAGATTTATGCAACCTAACTTAATTATTAAAGTAACACATGCAATAAGCCTTGTTAGTTGATGCTTCAGTTAGCAGTCAGTATCTAGTGAAATGTTTCAAGTACATACTGTACTACACACAATGTACCTTATGCATACAAATTATTTCACATACCTTATACAAAACAGCTTCAATGATGGAATGACATGTTTAGTGCATAAAACCTCCTATCCTAGTTTATAAAAATAGTTCACCCAAAATTGAAAATTGTTAATATTATACCTAAGCATTCAGAGCAACCATGGCTATGCATGTGTAGTTTATTTGATTTATGCACAATATGTCAAGTCATCTGAACTCATACAATGCATCTGTCTATTAAAAAAACTCTGAGATAAAGTTTTGCAATTACCTTAATTTTTCATTCCATGGCACACAGAAAAAAAAAAATAATTGCCTGACAAACTCTTGTAAAATCTTGTAAAAATAAAAAGATAGTGCTGAAAAATGAATGTAATTTGCAGTGTCAATAATTAGCATTCTTGCTGGACACCGAATATACACTTTGTTAATCTGACTTGACCGTAAATGTCAACATGTTCTGGCTTGACCAGTGGTGTCAGTTCAGGGCAGGACTGCCAGCTTATCTCCAGCTCTAAAAGACTTAAACCACAGCGGTCTCTTACAGCTGTGTGCTCTACAGGACATGTTCTGCATCATGTTTGAGTAAGATTTGCAGTCGCTCTGCATGTGTTGCACGTAGAAATGCCCATCGCTCAAGCAGGTCCCTAAGGCTGTCCACGTCTCAGTGTGGATGACAGAACCGCGCACCACTGCTGCTCATCTGCACGACTGACCCCGAGGTGAACAGCAGTGTTGCCAAGTATAAAGCGTTTCCTCCAAAACACCACCTTAATTCCCCGCCAAGGTGCTTTCACAAGACATCCCAATCTTCTTCTGACTAACATTAACCTTTTCCCCCCAGCAGCTGCTTACCGTTGTGTTGTTAACTGATCTGAGAGAACATCAACTTGAAGTTTCTCTGTAAACACATCAGAAAAGTACTTGTATTTTACTAACATGTAGACAGACTAGAAAAGAAAAAAAATCTCTGGTAACACAAAGGGAAACAGACTGAAATATCCCATATGAAACACTAAGGCATTATCATTAACGACTAAAATCAACACTAAACTAATAACAAGTGACATGCTTGAGAAACAGACTCACCAGCTCCTCTCACCCGAGTCTTTAATGAGACACCTGAGCTTGTTTGTCTTTTACAAGTTTTGACAGTTCATGGAGAAAGAAACCTTCCAGTGCTGTTTTACAAATCGGCTTCTGTCTGGTGTCTTCCTGCATATGCACATATATTCAACTAAAACTGTCATCCACACAAACAAACAAATGTTTCCTTTCCTCAAACAAGAACTGAACGCAAGACATTAACCTAAAAAACCCTGATGCCAAAAATATTTCTCACTATCAGGCCTGAGGGAAAGGGTCCCACCCATGAAAAATTAGTCCTGGGCCTTGTGAATCTGAGCAAAGGTCCTGCAGAGCTGGACATATTTATATTCCCTATAGAAATGTATATGACTTTTCCAGGCCTGGAAACATTTTTAAAATCCTGTGATACTCCCGTGTGTGTGAAGGACTGACATGCTAATCTTAAATAGGTCACTGGACACTGACAGTCTTCAGATGCACTGTGTGCAGATGCTGGAAAGAAGAGCAATGAAGGAGAAACGGAGTGCGAGATGAGCCCTCGGGCACAAATACCTCATGGCAGACTTCACCATCGACTGACTGGAGGCGAGCCTGAGGGTCTTTTCCGGCCACACATCATTCACAGGCTATCATCCATCAACGCTTGGCCCAAGAAATGACTTTCTAATGATTTGGCATTACGGGCTATTAGGACGCTACATTGATGTTTCTCTGCAGGATCTCACGCAACAATTTGCTCTCTGTTTGTTTGTTTGTAATGGCCATCATTTTCATGTACAATACGCAATGCAGATTTCGGTCCATCTTTATATTTAGGGTCCCTAATACCTGTGTACTTACATAGTAACCAGATGTGAACATAGTATGTAACCACAGTGTAAGTACACATTGGTACATAGTATCTACAGCTGTAATATTTGTGTAAATACACACATGTAACAATCCACTGGTATTACAATGGTGCAACTGCAACTCGAGAGCCAACTCGTCCTACTTTATATATCCAGAAACCTACCCATCTCCACCCTCTGGATCCCATTTCCACTCCCAAACCTACCCATTTCTACCCCCTGGAAACCATTTCCACCACTAAACCTACCCATCCCCACTCACTTGATCCCATTTCCACCCCTAAACCTACCCCATCTCCACTCCCTGGATCCAATTTCCACGCCTAAACCTACCCATCTCTACCTCCTGGAACCAATTTCCACCCCTAAACCTACCCATCTCCACCCCCTGGAACCCATTTCAACCCCTAAACCTGCCCATCTGGACTCACTTGATCCCATTTCCACCCCATCTCCACTCCCTGGATCCAATTTCCACCCCTAAACCTACCCCATCTCCACTCCCTGGAACCAATTTCCACCCCTAAACCTACCCATCTCTCCACTCACTTGATCCCATTTCCACCCCTAAACCTACACATCTCTACCCTCTTGATCTCATTTCTACCCCTAAACCTACCCATCTCTACCCCCTGGAACCCATTTCCACCCCTAAACCTACCCATCTCCACTCACTTGATCCCATTTCCACCCCTAAACCTACCCATCTCCACCCCCTGGAACCCATTTCCACCTCTAAACCTACCCATCTCTACCCCCGGATCCTATTTCCATCCATAAGTAAGAAGTAAAAAAAAATGTGTTGTAACCAATGTCCTGTTACACATTTGTACTTACACAAACCTTTAAGTACACATGTATTAGGGAAACAATATTAAGTGGGACCCAGATTTCTTTAGCTAACAAGACAGTATTGAGTGTGGAAAAAAAAGGTCTAAATGATATGGATTGTAAATAATTATGCTCATATCCATCAAGGACTAATATTATAATGAGGATGGTAAGGTCTTAAAAAAACATCAACCATTTCAAGCAACAACTGTCAATAGTGTTTTAGCACTAATGAGAACGCCGGAGGAAGGATTGTGGTGTGCCAAAGAAAATCTGATATTTGCTCAAAAAAAGGAAAAAAAAAGAATAAAGGTTGAAAGGAGAGCACTGAATGCCACTGACAGAAATAACGCTTATCGCTAAGCCAAGATTGAATCAATGCTGAATACTGCGGAACGGTTCCAGTGATGGAAAGACCTGTGAAATATACAAAGGCATTAAATGGAACACCTGGCATTATTTAATTATTTAATTTAGGGGAGAACAGCTGGCAATGATTTAATTTTTTTCCACATTGCATGTGTCACAATAGCTCAACACCTAAAAAATAGCAAAATGTCCAATACAAGGGATTTCTAAACAGAGTCCAGGGACCAAGGTGACCGCTAAGAAGGGGTTTCGGGTCTGTGAAAAATTAAAAATATTTTTTCAGGGCAATGCATCATTTTATTCTATCGACAGTCCTAATATTTAACAGCAAGAAATACAAATCTCCATATGATTTTGAATAAATAATATTAGTTGCTATTTTTACAATAATAAATAATAAAAAAATATTATGTATGAATGAATGAATATTACAGTAGTTGTCGCTGTTGTAATAATAAATACTGTATTTGATAATAATTTTTTAAAATTGATATTTATATTTATAATAACAATGCCCAGTTATGTTATTATTTATTTATTTAAATATTTATTTAATATAAAATGATAAATTTGGCGGTCCATGATATCTTTTTATCGGATAAAAAACAACAACATTTTTTTAAAAATAACAAAATAAATAAACAGTTTATATACTGTATACAGTATATATGTAAAGTATATGTATATGTATATATACCTACAAAACCTCAAAAAGTTTGAAAAATAATGAAAATAAAATGTAAAAAATTGTGAAAAACAAAGATATTCTGATCATTTATAGTACAGTTATCAATGACCGTTCCTGCAAGAGGGTGCTCAAAGAGAGCATTGTTAAATATTCATAAATCTCCTAACTCTCTCTCCTGACGTGTGAGAAAAAGTTGCAGTTAACTCTTAGTCTTTGATGCCTTCCCTCAGAAACAAAGGCCTGTTTACAATCCAAGAAGCCTTGGCAACTACAGAGCAACATCTGTTTGTTTGTGGCATTCGATGCCTCGGCATGCTACCAAAAAAGTCTCAGTATCAAAATTTCAAGAAAGAAAAAAGGCCTTCAAACTCTGTACCTTGGCAGGTGGGTAAGGAGCCGCTCCAGGTGCCGTTGTTGGTGCAGGTGCGGATTACGAAGCTACCGTTCTCCATCACATAACCGGGCTGGCAGGAATACGTCACATTCTGGCCGATGGTGAAGTCCTCGCCGAACCTCAGGCCGTTGGCAGGTCCGCCTGGATCCCCACAGCTGATCACTATTAGAGCAGAAGTAAGACAGCGTTTGGAAGGAAGCGCATTATGGAAATGTATGTCTTGAATCAGCGACACCATTATCTGTGTGGGTGTATATGAAGAGTCTAAACACACAACATCATTAAATAGTATATGGATTCAAGACAGTCCCCTCGGAACTAAAACTAAACAAACAATTTTTCTGGATGCTTCTGCTACAGTTCTGCCTGTCACACTGATAATGGTCAAGCCTCGGGTAAGATGCTACAGCTGAAGAATGCTACATTTTGTCATCGTACAGAACAACATCTTTAGTTTAACAACACTTAAGACTATCGAAGCATTATGATATGTGCTGCATTACCCCATTGTATTTAAAATAATAATATAATTGCAATAATATTCAGTAGTGAATAATCAATAATTGTTGTATGCATCAGAGGTGTTTTTCCAAAGCAAGAATGTCTTACTATTAATAATGTTTTTTTCTAAGTATTAAACCTCAAAATGTAACTCATCTTCATGATTTGGGGTCAATAATTAGAAATTAATACTATTTTTATTCACCAAAATTGCATTAAATACTTTAAAAGTGACAGTAAATGCATTTATAACGTTACAAAAGATTTCCATTTTAAAATAAATGTTTTTTTTATTTTATTTTTACTTTTTATTCCTCAAATAATCCTGAAATAAATTAAATTAAAATAAAATGATTTTAACAAAAATATTAAGCAGCACAACTGTTTTCACAATTCATGACAATAAGAAATAAGACATAAAATGTATTTGTTTTAATGTGTGAAGAAATAATTATGAAATGTGTCTTGAGCATCAAAAATATCTAATCATATTAGACTAATGCTGAGAATTCAGCTTTGCATCAAATGAATGATTTGCATTTTAAAATATATTTGTACATTTTTGCAAGAATAATAAACTTCTTTAAAAAATATAAAAAGTTGTACCCCAATCTTTTGAACAATAGTGTATCAGATTTTATTCGATTAATCTGCTATTGTTTTTTATTCTTTATTCAAAAGTCTACTGCTTTCAAAAATGTATATCTATTATAATTTTTATGATTTAAGTAATTAGCTTGATCAACTTGATACTTTACTAAATCCTTTACAAACTGAAATTGCATGAACTGGAATGGTATTAAAGCCAATGGTTACATGGCATATTAAAAAGATACATTATTGTGAGTTTTACAATGCATGTTAACACTGTGCATTTGGGGCGGGACTTCCTGTTCGACCAATCAATGACAAATGTGGGGAGTGTTTAATTATATTCATCATTTGTGCCAATCTGAACTGACTTCACCTTTAACATCCACTGTTTATCTTGTCACATCAACAAAGAGCATCTAATGTCATGTGAAATTCACCGTAGTCCCGCAGCACTCCCCTGCTCATTATTCTCTCACTACCCCGACATCAATCTTACATTATCTGTCAGCGTGAGATTGATTCTGCCTGTCATCTCATCCTACTATTACTAAGACAGCGGCAGGAATAAATCTCATTCCATTAATGAGTTTGCTCATTAGGTGAGCAGGGTCCACATCTGAACAACAACAACTGCATGATAAGATGGTTAGGCTAATTACAAATGGGCGTCTTGTTATTAAGGGAACTCTTTCCTGTTCGAATCCCAACATTTATTGAGAAATGCAGTTCGGGGGAAAAACAAAACAGATGAAGGAAGACTTGAACACTGCCAACATGTTTGAGTTTTTCCAGGATGTAAGACAACAGTTTGGGTACGTACGGGTGCAGTTGGGCTCGTTGCCAGACCAGGTCCCGTTCGCCAGGCACTGACGGGAGGGAGAACCTGAGAGCTGGTATCCATCCACACACGAGTAGACGATGGAGTGAGAGAAGGTGGTGCCATGAACACGTAAAATGTGCCCATTAGCAGGAGTCCCAGGATTCCCACATTGAACCGCTATTGGATGAAAAAGAAGCACATGTCTAGCTAGGTCATTCCTTTCATCTAGGACTTTATGAGCATGACAATGTTTGTGATTACAGGAAGTACACCATAAAAAAAGATTACTGGAGTTTATTTTATAAGCAAATAATAATTTAATTAAATGTGCTACTTGCCATTTCTATCATTATTATTATTATTATTTAAGAAAGTTATTAGCAATTTCTAAATTATTATTATTTTTCCCAGTGTATTTGCATAAAATGGCAATACAATATGGCAAGAAAAATTGCTTTGGTCAAGTGTTGTTGTTATCGTTAACTAAGGCCTTGTTCACACGGGACGATTTTATAATTGTCGGCCGATTTTCCAAATATGAGAGACCCCACACACAGCGATAAAAAAATCACGGGTCTAACAGTTTTGGTCGTTCCGTGTGTGGTGTGCAGCCACACGGCAATATCAACACATCACACACGAACCGATTTGACTCCCGAGCATTCCCAGGTCAGACGGGAAATCTCGCAAAATCCCTCGAGATCAAACGTGACTTTAGAGTAAACAATCATGGCGGACGAAGAGGATGCATTGGCCATAGTTTGTGCTTTGTTTTTAACGAAAAAAAAAAAACATAAGAAAAGGCGATGGCCAAAGAGGTTGAGACAATGCGAGCATGGACTATACTTGCTACATCATAATATGGAGATAAGTTGTTGTTTTATCTTATAGAAATGTTGTTACGTACTACACAGATTAATAACCGTTGAAATAAACGTTCATATATTCATTTCCATGTACTCTGGTGGACTGCAGTTGTGGATGTAGTTATGCCATCGACTTTATTTGTATTTGTTATATTATATACACCGGCTGTTTTGATTTTGTTTCCTGGTACTATCACTGCCTTGTCACCTCGCTTTCTGATTGGCTACACGCCACAGTCCACAGGCTGCTTGATTGTTTGTCCTCGGGGGACACCACACACGAGAAGAAATCGGGCCAAATAAATCCAACATGTTGGATATCCCCGATTTGAGATCGGAGCGGTCCCGACATTCTTCCGAGCAGAGGAGAGCAGTCTTAACACACCACACAAGGCAGGAATATTTGATCAGATTATTTTACGATAATCGGAGCATCCTAAGATTGTCGGAAGGGGTGAATCGGGGCTAAAATCGGCCTAATTATCCCTCCGTGTGAACCAGCCTTAAAACTATTAAAAAATATGTCTATTGAAATAAAATGAAAATAAAATAAAAAATAAATATTAGATTCAATAAGATAAGATAAGGTCAAAGTACTAAAATTACAAAATTCAAGTAATACAAAACTTTATTAAAACAAACTGAAATTAAAACTGAAAAATAAAAAATAAATATGTATAATATAATATTGGCTAAAAATTGGCAAAACAAACTTTCAGAAAATCTGCTTCAGTTTAGTGTTGTTGTTGTTGTTAGCTATAACTAAAACTAATACAAATAATTTTTTGTTAAATGAAATGTGATTAAAATAAAATATAAATATTACATGATAAAAAAACAAATGAAAATTATAAAATACAAATATGACTTAAAATGAAATAAAAACAAGGCTTAAAGAAATAAAAAAAGAAAATACTGAAACATTTAACTAAAATAATAATAATAACAATAAAGATCTTTAGTTTTAGGACCAATTCTCACTATTAACTAACTGTTAAGATTTTTGCCTCAAACTCCAAATTTCTTTCTTATTAAATGTTCCTAAGTTATAGTTGTTAAGTTTAGGAATGAGGTAAAATGGTCATGCAGAATAAGGCATTGATATGTGCTTTAGAAGTATAGTACTAAGAAACAGCCAATATTCTAGCAATATGCATGCTAATAAGCAACTCGTGTACATAATGAGAATTGGTCCTTAAACTAAAGTGGGTTGCACTTTATTTTACAGTATGTTATACTTACATGTACATATAGTGTACTTACAGTGTATTTATGTAAGAAAGTTCTGGTAATACAAGGTAACTGCATGGTGTAGGGTTAGGTTTAGGTTCAGGGTTAGTACCTAGTTACTACATAGCATTTGTAATTACTATAATAAGTACATAGTATGTACATGAGAAACAGGACTGTAAAATAAAGTGCTACCCTAAAGTATTACCAAAAATTAACTAAACATAAATAAAAATCTTAAGATACTCCAAAATATGAACAAATACTATATTAGTACTTTATTAAGCACAACTTGATTGTTCTGTATTAATTTGGATTGATTTTGAAGAGCCTGGGATGTGTTAGTCTCAGCCTCAGATGTCACGCTCACGGACCGATGCCTAAACGTCTGATGCATATCGGACACAAAAGTGGAAACACTTCAGGAATGTCAAAGTCGTCATCGGATTGGTTGAATTTTACAACCGTGTGTGTCACGTTCTTTAACTTTCCACCTGGAAACAAAGATAACGCCGCACAAAACCCACTCACGAAGAAGAAAGCCACCGTGTTTTCAACTGTGACGACAAACGCTTGTCAGAATCAACTAAACACTGGATTTTAAAAAGTATGTGAAATATTTAACGTTCACAGCATAGAATCTTTCAAATACATCCGAGGGTTTTACACATCAGTCGTTTAATGTTGCAAAATTTCCACATCTCGAAACGTGATGATAAACGAAACGAGCTGTGATTAGTTGTTTAGACATGTCAGTCAAACGGCCTCATATGCGGGCCTTGGCCAAAGAAAGCTGTCATGAATTCCAGACCTTCAGTCTGAAATCTGGTTACGCGAGACTAGGGATGTGCTTACTGGGATGTTTTTAAGATCCTAATAGATTTATTTTAGTTTTCTCCCCTCACGCATGCGTTGAGTGGGGTTAAACTGCAGGAGATTTTGGTGTTTGTTCAGCCTGGAAAATCACAGGGAGGTATGATGGGATTTAATGCAAGACAAGCTGTTAGACCAGAGCCACGTAGCAAAAACATTCAAGCTTGAGAAATTTCCGCCTCCTGGGACCTGCGCGCTAACAATCTGTAAATCTGTTTTATAGCCCAGCATGGCGCTCGACCGAAATAACCTATCACCCTCGAGATGACACGGACAATGCCTCAGACTAAAAGAGCTGAAAAAGAGCAGAAAAAACACTGCCATTTCCTCAAAAGCCTCTGGTGCAAGGTCGTCTTTTGTGTGAATTACAGAATGCATGAATGCCATGACACTGGCACAAATGTTTGACGAGAGAAAATACTTCTCATTTGATGCATATCAGTGTCTCGGTGTGTACTCGCGCCGCTCCTCGCTGTGGTGCACATTCATTATTCATGGCGTCTAAAGTGGTTACTTACGTTTGCAGGTGGGCTGACGGCCCGACCAAGTGCTGTTGGGAAAGCAGATCCGTTCTGCCGAGCCGTAGAGGGTGTGACCCGTGGCGCAGGTGAAGCGCACTTTGGCGTGCTGCTGAAAGCTGCCCTCCTCTCGGGTGGCATGGGCCGGCGTGCCCGGATCCCCGCAGGCACCCCTTTTATCACCTGTGGGAGACAAGCGCACATATATTCTAGATACTATACTATTCTGCATAGCATATACAGATTTTTCCAGCTAAGCGAGCACATGTATTTTTCTACTTGGATAGATGCAAACTGCTCCAAAAAAAAGAAAAAGTTTAAAAGTAAAAGTTGACAGTAAGTTGCTGGATGTATGTGCAACCCATGGGAGACTGAAACTGCAGACTTGGTCAATATGTAAGACATAACGTACAGTTAGTCAGCCATTATTTCCACATAAACTCAAAGCCGAGGGGTCCTGCATCACCCTGGAGGGGTTCATTTCATCATAATGGCCAGCTGAGTCTACACTATCTTGCTTATTAGATGGCAACACGTACTAAATAAATAAATAGATGGATATAAAATATTGAGTTGAAATAATTATTTTCATATAGCAAACTGTTTTTCTCGTTTCATAAACCTCACAAATGTTCTGTATTTTGCAAGTTATTTATGTTTTAATTATGCATTTGCCGATGGGTTCACGAAATAAACCATTTTAAATATAGTCTCTGTAAACAACTCTTAATAGACTGCAAAATTTTGCTAGTAAGTACATTTATCTTATTTTAGGGATGCTTTGATATTTTAAGTGGAAACCCCATTTAAAAAAAAAAATAGAAATGAATACTATTATTCAGCAAGGACACATCAAACAGATCAAAAGTGATAAAGACTTTTATGTTGATAAAAGATTCAAATAAATGCGGTAGTATTTATCAAAGAATCCTGAAAAATATTATGATTTCCACAAAAATATTATGAGCAGCAAAACTTTTTTCAAAATTGATAATAAATTACATTTATGGACCAATATGGTAAATATGGACCAAAAACACCTTGTTGAATCTATGCCACGAAGAATTCAGGCACTTCTGAAGACACAACCCGGTACTAGAAAGGTGTACCTAATAAAGTGTGTGTGTGTGTGTATGTATATATATTCAGAGGGGGTAGCTAGAAATAATTGGTTTAGGTCATTACCATGTAATCTAGACAGTCATCCGTAATGTAAAATGCACCAATAACCCTTTCCTCACCTTTCAGACTGAAACTCTAAACTAAAGTTTGATCACAGATGTGACTACAGGGATTCAATGGATTAATGAAAGACCTTTTGACAGCAAAACAGATCTGCTCAGTGATGTATTAGATATTATAAATGCACGCGGGACCAGCACTGCCCTCAGATCAGTTGAGAGCTTCATTTGGCCACAGAGGAGTTTTCCAGCGAGCCGAACTGCCACCGCTCGGATAAAGAGCAGTTACAGATCTCAAAGGAACACTTCTTCTGTTCTCTGAGCTGTCACTCACCATGCCGTTTCAGAACATTTGAAAAGAGGAACTTTTTGTGCCTGAAAATACTATTTGAATGAGCTTAAACAATCTTTTTGCTCACCTGCATTGTACGATAAGATAGAGAAATGAACTATGACAGCCGACAGAAAAAATCAAAACCAATAACAGCTTTTTATTACTGGAAAAATCGACTAATTCTTGCATTTCACCTCTGCTCGTTTCCTAGACGAGCTTTTCTAATAAACCTGTACACTATAAACATCTGTGGCTCTGTGACGAATTGCTTCTGTTACTCTATTGTGAGTCACTTTGGATAAAAGCATCCGCTGAAAGCAGAAATAATTAATAGCTCTGCAAAAAATAAATAAGTTTGAACTTCTTGCCTTTCATGTCTAAGCTCGCATGACTTAATTTCTTCTATGGAACAGAAAAGATGATGCTTTGAAGAATGTTCATACCGCTCATTTCTTCATAAATGTGAATGGATGTTGTCCAAGTCTTCTGAAGACATTTGTGTGACAGACAGACTAAAATTTAGCTCTGAAATCTTATTTCTGTACATTTGACATGTTTTAGGAAATGACATTGATCTAAAGTGACAGTGAAGACTTTTATACTGATACAAAAAAGCTGCAAATCAACATATTAGAATGATTTCTGAAGGATCATGTGACACTGAAGACTGGAGTGATGATGCTGAAAATTCAGCTTTAATATCACAGAAATAAATTGCATTTTTAAATATATTCAAATAGAAAACAGTTATTCTAAACTGTAATTACATTTCACAATATAACTGGTTTTACTGTATTTAAAGGGGGGGTGAAATGCTATTTCATGCATACTGAGTTTTTTACACTGTTAAAGAGTTGGATTCCCATGCTAAACATGGACAAAGTTTCAAAAATTAAGTTGTATGTTTGAAGGAGTATTTCTGTTCCAAAAATACTCCTTCCGGTTTGTCACAAGTTTCGGAAAGTTTTTTTTCGAGTATGGCTCTGTGTGACGTTAGATGGAGCGGAATTTCCTTATATGGATCCTGAGGCACGTCTGCCGGAAGAGCGCGCGCTCCCGTATAGCAGAGCACTGAGAGCACAACAGGCATTCGCTAATCAGAGCGAGAGCGTCACGAAATGTCACAAAAGGAGTGTGTTTTTGGTTGCCAGGGCAAGACAACCCTGCACAGATTACCAAAAGAGAAACAGCATTAAGGGACCAGTGGATGGAGTTTATTTTTACAGAGCATCAACGGAGTTGTGTAAGTGTTTTTACAAACAAGGCCCAGTTTGACGACGGATTTGCACATCGTTTATTTCTTAAGGATAATGCAGTCCCAACGGAAAAGGGTCACGATCGTGTGTTGGAACCGCATGCGGTGAGTAAAACGGCTTCAAATATCTCTGTGTTGTTAACTTAGCTATCGGCGCGTAAGCACATCAAGTAAACAACATGCGATGTTGTCATCAAACTGCACTTTCCACATGTACAGCTTAAAAAAAAAAAAAAAAAAGACGACAAAGTGGAACTTAGTCATTTTCCAAAACCGCTAAGCAAATATATACAGTTTCAGTACATACCACATAGAGACGCTGTTGCTGATGCTGCTCTTTTGCTAATTTCAGCCTCTGGATCTGATTCTGGATCATAAATATACGCTGAATCTGACTGTTAGCAATGGTTTGTTTTGGTTGGTTTTGTCCTCACGTAATGTCACAGCTTCCAAACGCTATCAAAGCAAAAGCCTAATGGCGCTCGTGATTCTTTAGCTCCGCCCACACGTCACACCTACAGACGCTCGTGTTTTTCCTGGAAAAATCGGTACAGACTATCTTTCTCTTTCTCCAAAGACTTTTTGGAGTTATGAAGGATGCAGTACTACTCTATATGTACTCAAGATTAACAGGATATTGAGTGAAAACGAGCATTTCACCCCCCCTTTAACTTTTGAATGGTAGTAAATAGTAGTATATGTCTTATTTCTGTTCATTCTTTAAATATTTTTAGAGCTTGAAAGCCCTGTCAGTAGTTTAACGTCTCCTTTTTTGTTGCACATAAGAAAGAAATTCATATGCAGGTTTGGAACAACATGAAGGCAAGAAAATTATGATTTTCACTGATATGAAAACACAATGCCACAATGCCATTCTGAAGTGCATAAACCAGGCGAAATTCTCAAGAGGAACAATTAGATGCATTTATATGTTGTTACTGGCTAGAAGACGAATTTGTAGACACCTTTCCAAATGACAGTGTGATATGCAACAGGCTATCAATTATCATCTAGCGGCTGAAGCCATTAGCAGAAGCCATTAGCATAAATAATTATGGTAAAATATTAATTGAACAGAGCCGGATGGCACACGTCGCAGACACTCCGAACCCTGTTCGAGTCAGCCGATGACCCGAAAATCAAATCCTTTTTAATTACGTGTACGAGCACCCCGAGGCCAATCAGAAAGCCCAGACTCAGCAAACGGCCCGGGAATCCGAGGGAACGAATAACTAGTGTTTAAAACAAGCCGTAGGGCAACCGTCCTCTGGTTCCTTTGCACTGCTGCTTAACCAGGTCTTATATGTCCATATTTACATAGACAGTAAAAACAGCAGCACTTCATGACATCGTCCTGTTTTTCTGTGAAATACCTTCGCTTTAGTTCATTAGAAATCTGGGACATTTCTTTTTCTACTGCACAGCACAGAAAATGAGAGGTGGACTGAACTCATCTGACATCATTCCAAGCGTGCTGATGTAGTGTAGAGAAAGAAAGACACATGCACGGAGAGAAAGAGACGGAACCTATTCACAGCCGTTTGTTCAAATATCCAAGCCCCATAAAAAAAGAAGGTGTCACAAAGGAGAAAGGGCCGACTTTTCTTCCTCATTAACCTCAATTGGTTTGACGTCCTGCCTTTGTTGGCATGCTGTGAACAGACAGGTCTCCTAAAAGATCTACGAGCTGTGTGTGTGTGTGTGTGTGCTTATATAATCAAAATTAGAGTCTTCTATAAAGGTGAAGCTGTTGAATGCTATGAAACGGTTCTAGTTTCCAATAATTGGCACACCAGTGATGTGTGAATTTGAGTTAAAGGACACCCACCAGTAGCTTCGCAGGGTTTAACAAGACTGCGAAGTTCGTTACATAAGAACTCCAATTCACCTGGCAGTGCAGAACACTATTGATTTAGTTTGCTATCCATATTTCATCATGCTGAACTGGTAGTATTATCTTTTAGTCTTCAGTGGAATTCATTTTACCACATAACGTGAGGCAGAAACAACAAAAACTCCCACGAACAAAAGCAGGCGCTGCAGGGGACGTGAAGTTTTCTTATCTTAAACAAAAGCATACAGCTGGAAATGCTTTAAAATGAAGCCATTTTATATTTTTAGCGGAAAGACAAGACATAATTATGAATGATTATAATTAAACACACTTATAAAATATCACATATCCTATTACACTGGCATTATGCCTGTGGAGAAATCTTAAAGTATATTAAATAATAATTATATATAATAATAATTAAATAATTAATAAAAATATTAAATAAAAAAAAATTGTGAAGTGATGTAAAAAAAACAACATACATTAATATACATTAAAATTAGTATTATGTGTGTGTGTGTGTGTGTGTGTGTCTATTAGGGATGTGTATGTGAGACGAGATGTGAGATGTGTCTTAGTTGCTTTCAGGGGGTTAACTAGAATTAAATGGATGCAAAAACAACAAAAACACCATGAAATCAGACAAAAAACATAAAAACATTGTTATTATAATTATTACTGATTATAATTAAACACATCAGTATTAGAATGATTTCTGAAGCATCATGCAACAATGAAGACTGTAGTAATGACTCTTTAATTCCTAAAATGTATTCAATTATAATTATCAAACAATATATAGATTTAATTATCTAGTCAACGTTTATGTTTTATTGTATTTTTGATTAAATAAATGTAGGCTTGATGAGCATAAAATACTTCTTTAAAAACGTGAAAAAAAAAAGAAAAAAAAAATCTGAACATTTAAGAAATATATATATATAAACCTCTTTTTTTTCTCTATAAATTGTTTCCCAATAATATTAACTTTATGCCAAAAATATGGGAGTTTTGTTTTATTGTATTTTTTCCAGATGGGTTAACTAGAATTAAATTAATGCAAAAATATCAAAAACTCCAATGAAAGCAGGCACTGCATGAGAAGTGGGGTTTTCTTATCTTAAACAAAAAGATGGAGCTGAAAACGCTTTAAAATGAAGCCAAGATACAACTGGCTAACTTTATTAAACCTACAGTGGCATACGCCTTCTAAAATTTCCAGCAATTGAGATGCTAGATTCCTGACGAATGTCCCAGAAATCCAGAACACAGTCTCAACATCAAACCTCCCGAGGAGCGCCGAGCATGTTCACACAGAATAAAGAAGTAATGCTAGAAAGACACAGAGAGCCCTGAGGAAAGTGTTCTTTCTCAAAGGTTGCTCTTTTCTATGCTCAGGAGGATTTGAGATATGCTTCATTTAGGTATCAACTTCATCTCTGATGTTCCTTATGAACATTCCTTAGTAAAAAAAAAAAAAGAAAAAAAAGAAAAGACAAAACAACTTGCTATACACTATAATTAAAATGACTGCAATTAGCATAGTTTAGATTAATCCCAAATTATAATGAAAATGCAAATTCTAAATAATATCTATGTGCACTATGATAACTAGATACAATAATTTGATGATGACATACAATGTTAAACAGAATGTAGTAAACGATACATTCAGTTTCACATACCATTTACAAAAAAGCACTATGAGAAAGCCAGTATAGAGTATAGTGTGCAGTTCTGTACAGTCAAAAAGAAAAAAAGCAGACAGTGGGAGAAGGATTGAGATAAGAAGAGAAGGAATGAAAAAAAAGAGGAAAAACTGCCAGCTCATGCTGTTTTTGGGTCAGTGGTTGATGCAGCACATGCAGCGCTGCATACATACAGATGAGCACAGAGATGAGTGTGTGATTCTTACAAACTTTTTGAGAGTGTAAATGCATAATTTTCCTTTTTTGAGGATGTTTGGCTCATTGTGTGTGCATAATATGATTTCTATTCTTTCTAAAAAAAAAAAAGTATTTTATAAACACTGTGGCTGCTTTTATTTAATTAAGAATACAGTAAAACAGAAATGTTGTGAAACATCACAATTTAAAATAGTTGTTTTCTATTTGAATGTATTTTAAAATGTTATTTATTCCCGTGATCAAAGCTGAATTTTCAGCATCATCTCCTTCAGTCTTCAGTTCAGTGTCACATGATCCTTCAGAAATCATTCTAATATGCTGATTTGCTGCTCTTTTGTATCAGTATAAAAGTTTTCACTGTCACTTTAGATCAATGTCATTTCCTAAAACATGTCAAATGTACTTATAGAAATTCTTATATGTTGATTTGCTTCTCAAAAATTATTATTATTATTCATACCAAAAACATTCTTTGACGAAAGTTCAAAAGAACAACATTTATTTGAAATGGAAATCTTTTTTGACATTATAAATGTATTTTCAGTCACCTTTATATTTATATATATATATATATGTACACTTCCCTAAAGGATTATTAGGAACATCTGTTCAATTTCTCATGAATGAAATTATCTAATCAACCAATCACATGGCAGTTGCTTCAATGCGTTTAGGGGTGTGGTCCTGGTCAAAACAATCTCCTGAACTCCAAACTGAATGTCAGAATGGGAAAGAAATGTGATTTAAGCAATTTTGAGCATGGCATCGTTGTTGGTGCCAGACGGGCCGGTCTGAGTATTTCACAATCTGCTCAGTTACTGGGATTTTCACGCACAACCATTTCTAGGGTTTACAAAGAATGGTGTGAAAAGGGAAAAACATCCAGTATGCGGCAGTCCTGTGGGTGAAAATGCCTTGTTGATGCTAGAGGTCAGAGGAGAATGGGCCGACTGATTCAAGCTGATAGAAGAGCCACTTTGACCCTTTGAAAGAGGCTACAATTTGCACGAGCTCACCAAAATTGGACAGTTTGAGATACGATTTCTTTTGAGACAATCAGATGGTAGAGTCAGAATTTGGTGTAAACAGAATGAGAACATGGATCCACCATGCCTTGTTACCACTGTGCAGGCTGGTGGTGGTGGTGTAATGGTGTGGGGATGTTTTCTTGGCACACTTTAGGTCTCTTAGTGCCAATTGGGCATCGTTTAAATTCCACGGCCTAACCCTAACCCTAACCTGAGCATTGTTTCTGACCATGTCCATCCCTTTATGACCACCATGTACCCATCCTCTGATGGCTACTTCCAGCAGGATAATGCACCATGTCACAAAGCTCAAATCATTTCAAATTGGTTTCTTGAACATGACAATGTTCAAGAGTTCACTTTACTCAAATGGCCTCCACAGTCACCAGATCTCAACCCAATAGAGCATATTTGGGATGTGGTGGAACGGGAGCTTCGTGCCCTGGATGTGCATCCCACAAATCTCCATCAACTGCAAGATGCTATCCTATCAATATGGGCCAACATTCCTAAAGAATGTTTTCAGCACCTTGTTGAATCAATGCCATGTAGAATTAAGGCAGTTCTGAAGGCGAAAGATGGTCAAACACAGTGTTAGTTTGGTGTTCCTAATAATCCTTTAGGTGAGTGTATATGACATCGGGATAGTTGAAATATAGTTGTCTGGACTGCTTTTATGAGGCTTCAACTGTGTATTTTTTTATCTTTTTCAAGATATGAATGTGAACTGTAGGAAAAGTCTCATATTTGGCACGATATCAGTGTAAGTAATAATGAGTGTTTCATTTGTGCATGAAATATTTCTTTAAAGAAGACAAATCTGTGCAAGTTAGCTGGAATCAAACAGACAGCTTGTCAGTAAGAAGAGATGGTATAATGCAGCCGCAGAGACAGAAGTCATTATTCAGTTGAACTTTATTAACTCATTTTAGACTGACACATAATGACAGGAAATAAGAACCGAGACAAAGATGAGCTTCATTCAATAATGTGCTCATTCAAATGTATGAGTTCTCTTCAAACACGAGTCGAGGTCTGAACAAGCAGATACAAGGACTTTTGCATTATATGAACAAAGCAATAAGCCACAAGGAGCCATGCATTACTGTGATTTTACCACGGGAATGGAAGAAGCTTTTATGAAACAAAGAAAGCTGCAATAGGATGTAAGATTTGGTTTGTTTTTTCTATGAGCAGGTCTATTTTGAGTCTATTTTGGGGTGTTTTTAAACACAAGGTATAGCAGAGCATCTAAAACCTACTCAACTTTGCTAAAATTACCGTAATGCACTGCCTTTCATTGTTTATTTCTTCATTATATTAATTTGAGCTATTTCAAAGCGCTTCACAGCCTACAAACATGCAGCAAGAGAACCAGAAAAACAACCATCACTTGGCAAGCTAAATATGACAAATAACAGGATAAAATTATGATTTCAAATTATTTGTAATATTACTTTTTATATCTACAGAAACCACACTCTCTCTTTCTTTTGTCCACAAACACAGAGTCTTCTTGTCAGTGCTGCGTCGCTACTTAATCAATTAAATCTTTAAAAATATCAACATTGCCAGTGTGTGCCACTGAGAAATGTAGTTAAAATAATAATGCTACTTTTTGTAGAGATGTTATATACACTGCTGAGAGCCACAGTAATCGCGCACACACACACTCTCTCTCTCTCTCTCTCTCTCTACTGCATAGAAACATCTCAAACCTCCATTACTACATTACTAGTGCTAAATGACACGCTGGAGTTAGTAATAAAAGTCTGAGGGACTCTTTCAAATTAGCAACAATAGCTTCAGCTACAGCTACAAAAATTACAAAATAGTTTTAGGAACAAAAACTGAAAAAAAAAAAAAAAAAAAAAAAAACGAAATGTCTAAAGATATGGCTCCCTGGTATGAGCAGAATAATTTACAGTGGACCTTCGAATGATTGAAAAATAAACATCTGCAGTCAACACTCGGGAGCCAATTATTCCATACATGAAAGAGCAGTATAACAAGCAATGTGATAAAATAAACTGTTGCATGATAATAATAATAATAATAATAATATATTTTATTAATAAAAATAATACTAATGATCAAAACAACAATGCAAACAAAAACTAAATAATTATTAATAATAATGATTCAAAATAATTATATTGAATTTATTATTATTATTAACAATACAAAAACAACAATAATAATTAGTATTATTATTAATAAGCAACATTGTATTTATAATAATTAAACATTAATAATTATAGTGATTTATGTATTTAATTATTATGAGATAATAATAATAATAATAATAATAATAATAATAATAATGAAAATAACCTCAATACAAACAAAAAATATTAATACAAAAATAATTATATTTATAATAAAATATCAAATAAAAAATAACTTTGTATGTATTACCATGTAATCGATTTATCTATTTTTATTACGAATAATAACATGCATTATAATTATTATAACAAAAAATAAAAAAACAAAACAAAAAACATTAATACACTATTATAACTAAATATTAAATGCATAAATACAATATATGAATAATATATTAGTAATGTATTCATTAAGAAATAATAAATAAGGTTAGAAAACAATAAAAATAGATAGATAGATAGATAGATAGATAGATAGATGGATAGATGGATGGATAGATGGATAGATGAATAGATGGAAAGATAGATAGATAGATAGATAGATAGATAGATAGATAGATAGATAGATAGATAGATAGATCACCTGAGCAGTGAGGCTGAGAGCCGCTCCATTGGCCGTTCAGCTGGCAGGCGCGGGTGGATTCACCAATCAAAACTCGCTCTTCTAAACACCTGTAGTGAACTGTAGACCCGAAGGTGAATTTATCCCCCATCACAACCGCATGAGGAGGAGCTCCAGGGTGACCACAGTCCACCTCTGCAGGACAACACCATCAACCAGCAGTCAGTTTCTTCATCCAGATATTATCTTTTGCATTTCATTAAGCTTTAATATTTACGACAACGTGGTATCAATGCTAGGATTACAGTAGAATTAAAGGGATTGTTCTCCAAAAAATGAAAATTCTGTCATTAATTACTCCCTCATGTCGTTCCAAACTAGGGATGTCAACGATTAATCGATGATCGATTAATTGTCGATAAGAGATGCAATCGATTAAGGCTATCGATGGTCGGTTAACCGATTCAATGTTGGGCTGCGTGCGGCTCATGCGCACTCAACACGTGCGAGCGGCTGTGAGTGACGGTGACGATATATAAAAGCATCATCATTCATTCACAATGTACAAATTAAGCTTTAAAGTACATTAAAATAGAAACAACATAAAAGTTCTTCAACATTAAATGCAATAGAAATGTAGTTACTAATCATTTCATCAGATAACTGTTTTATATCGTGCGCTTTGCAGGGCTGCGGGACACAGTGACAGGACAGGTAGTCTATTCATTCCTACAACTTGTTAATTCATTCCTACGAATTATTAATGTGGCAATTGTCCATGTTTCATTAATTTTGTTCCCTAAATAACCCATGATTTAAGTGAAATAAGGGAACAAATTAATAAATCGAACGAATTCTTAATTCATGAAATCTTTAATTTCCCTTCCCATGTTTACCACAGTAAGAGATGCGAAAACAGTTATTAAAAGCGAAAGATAATAAAATAAACCTGGGAAATTAGAGGGTTAGACTATGAAGATTTAGGAAAAGAAACGATGCCTAAATACTGAATTTGTGGAAATTCGTGACCAACCGGCAAACCAGAACAAAACCGCGTAAATGAAGACTATGGGGTCCAAAAGCATGGTCGCGATCTAACATTTTCCAGTTAACCTATTATTCCTCTAATAAACAAAGCTTTTATACCACACTTGTCATAATCAGATCTTATCATTTCTAAATAAATAATTGCTGGATTCAAAACAGCGATTAATAGGCGCTGTGACCGACACATTCCTGGAGCATTCACTGCTGTCACTAAACGGTGACGCCGAGCATCGTTCACAAGTTTCTGCATGGACCTGACTAGGGCACAGGTTCTAAGCCCTGGGACAAAATGGGATGCTTTAAGGAAAATTTATAGCCTACTAAGTAATAGGCCCAACATAAAAATAACAATTTGTTTTCATGTTTTTTTTTTTTTTTTTTTTAAATAGGCTATGCGAAATATATCCGACTTAAATAGGCTAATTAAGATTAACGGATTTAAAACAGAAGTGTGGGCGCTCCATAAGTTCACAAAAAAAAAAAAAAAGGATGACAACGCATTCTGTTTGTTTGCTTTATTTTACAAGAGCACAAATCTTCTGTTTTTATTGTGAGTGTGCACAAATGAAAGTAAACACTTTTGCGGAAAATATATATATTTTTTTAATGTCTCAGCTGTTTCGATCGCCCCGGAGCCTGCTGCACACGTATATTCTAGCGATTCAAACTTACATCGCAGTCTGTTCATTATCAAAATAAAATGTCAACTAAACATTAAAAGGTTACACTGGTCAGTTTAAATAGACCGTAGTATACCGGTCCACTCTGCTGTTATGCCAAGGACGTTTTTGCTCATATGAAGAGGATCATCTTTTCCGTCTATATGCGAATGCGTGTTAAGTACAAGCCTAGTTTACATTATAAATAATAGTTTAACATTCAAATACATTGCGAATATGGAAACGTTTCGATTTGTGCCGAATGAGACATGAGCAATAACCTCCAAATAAATCTAGCCAAAGCCGCGCTCGCTCATCCTCGTCTGCACGCATGCACTGTCACGATCTAATGCGCTGTATGCCGGATTTTTAAAAATCTGACATTTTCTAGGACAGAATCCAGCAGGATCAAATTAATGTGAGCAACTGTGTTTTGGTGCAGCAGCGCCGATGTAGTTCACTTAATGTGCAGCGCAGTCACACGCGCTCCACATTTCGGATAATTTTATACAATAATGTCAGTTGAAAACATTGCAATTGTGCTTTAAAATACAACAACGAGCACCACAAAACCATTTAAAGAGGCGCGTTCAGCGTTCTCCGTGCGGGATTGGAAACTGTCAACAAAGTAAAATGACCTCAAAAGTATGGCGCGCTCTCTTCATTTTATCAAATGATCATAATCGCATCTATTCATTTTATAATCCTGCTACTAGCATTTTATTCAGACTAAAACCTCTTTAATTCAAGTGAGAAAGCGTTTTGTGTGTGTGTGTGTGGCTTTTGCACATCCTGTCATACCGCTGACTGCGTGCCTGCAATAGACGCATTTTGCAGTATTATGGTTAACGATTAATCGATTAATTGATCGTTAATTTAAACGACGATCGATCATGGAAATAATCGAAATTTGACATCCCTATTCCAAACCCATAAGACCTTTGGTCATCGTCTGAACACAGATGAAGATATTTTTGATGAAATCTGAGAGCTTTTTGTGATTTACAAGATGAAGATGAATTAAGCTTTTATGGGTTTGGAATGACATGAGGGTGAATAATTAATGACAGAATTTTTATTATTGGGAGAACTATCCCTTTTATTATTGTTGTCATAAAAATATTAATATAACAATATATTCAAATAATTCAAGTTTACATTACATGTTGTTAAAGCAGACAGATTAATATTTTTGGAATACTTTCAACACTGATTTTTGGTTGAAATCCTGAAAAATACACAAACACGACTGAATGACAATAAAAGCTGACTCATTTCGACTTTGTAAATGATTGGTGTTTCCAGATCTGCTGAAATGTGCAGCTCTTCTGTGAAGGTCTGCAGGCACAGATTCTGTGTGGGTCTGGCTGTAACCCTCTCAGAGGATGTCATGAAAAACAAGTGCTGCGTGGGAGAATTTTAGCAAAGGACCTCGTACTATGCAACATTTGCAAGGTTACAAAGAATGCATCTCTAAACTATCCCCCTTTAAATCACTGCTTTTGAATAACTTCGCCTGCAACAACAAGACAATTACTGGACTCGCCACATATCTTCACATATATTAATATATTTTATATGTACTTAACATATGATGTTAATTTTGATTTTATACATATAAATACAAAAGTGTGTGTGTATGTGTGTATATATATATATATATATAAAATATAACTGTAAAATAATGCAAATAATAAATAATAATGTTAATATAAATGTATTATGAATTCTATATAAAATAAATTATATAATATAATTTAAAAGGCAGATCCTTTTCCTATTTGGCGCCAAACTCTGGAATAACCTACCTAACATTGTTCGGGAGGCAGACACACTCTTGCAGTTTAAATCTAGATTAAAGACCCATCTCTTTAACCTGGCATAAACATAACATACTAATATGCTTTTAATATCCAAATCCGTTAAAGGATTTTTAGGCTGCATTAATTAGGTAAACCGGAACCGGAAACACTTCACATAACACCGTACTTTCTACATCATTAGAAGAATGGCATCTACGCTAATATTTGTCTGTTTCTCTCTTGTTCCGAGGTCACCGTGGCCACCAGATCCAGTCTGTGTCCAGATCAGAGGGTCACTGCAGTCACCCGGATCCAGTACGTATCCAGACCAGATGGTGGATCATCATCTAGAAAGGACCTCTACTGCCCTGAAAGACAGCGGAGACCAGGACAACTAGAGCCCCAGATACAGATCCCCTGTGAAGACCTTGTCTCAGAGGACCACTAGGACAAGACCACATGAAACAGATGATTCTTCTGCACAATCTGACTTTGCTGCAGGCTGGAATTGAACTACTGGTTTCGCCTGTCAGAGGAGAACTGGCCCCCCAACTGAGCCTGGTTTCTCCCAAGGTTTTTTTCTCCATTCTGTCACCGATGGAGTTTCGGTTCCTTGCCGCTGTCGCCTCTGGCTTGTTCAGCTGGGGTCACTTCATCTACAGCGATATCATTGACTTGATTGCAAATAAATGCACAGACACTATTTAAACTGAACAGAGATGACATAACTGAATTCAATGATGAACTGCCTTTAACTATCATTTTGAATTATTGACACACTGTTTTCCAAATGAATGTTGTTCAGTGCTTTGACGCAATGTATTTTGTTTAAAGCACTATATAAATAAAGGTGATTGGTTGATTGATTGATAAAATGAATTTACACACGCACGCACGCACACACACACACACACACACACACATATATATTAATACTCAACATTGTATTTATAATAATTAGATATGAAAAATTAGTGATTTATTTATTTAATTATTATGAGATGATAATAATAAAAATAATAATAATACTAATAATAATGAAAATAACCTCAATAAAAACAAAAAATATTAATACAAAAATAATTATATTTATAATAAAATATCAAATAAAAATGTATTTCCATGTAATCGATTTATCAATTTTTACATTAATAATAACATGCATTATTATTATTTTTATTTTATATATATATATATATATATATATATATATATATATATATATATATATATATATATATATATATATATATATATATACATACATACACAAAATGTCAATATAAAATATAACTGAAAAATAATGCAAATAATAAATAATAATGTTAATATAAATGTATTATGAATTCTATACACACACACACACACACACACACACACACACACATATATATATATATATATATATATATATAATATCTTCACATATCTTAATATATTTTATATATATTCTTAACATATATTAATGTATATTTTCATTTTATACATATAAATACATGTATGTGATTACAACAAAATATCTACATTTCAAAATATAAAGATTTTTTATTTATATGCAGGTATTTTCCAATACATGGAATTTTATATATATCTTAATATATTTTAGATATTATATATTAATATAAATTGTATAAATATTAATGATATTCTTTTTAATTATATATATATATACTTAAATATAAATATTAATGTCAAATATTGGAGCTTAACAGACATGGTCCTTGTACTGTATGACAATTACAATTTCAGAGTGACGTTTTATTTGTCTAATTGTTGAGAAAAGACCAGCGGTAGTTGATTTGTGTAGTCGTGCACATCCCAGCATCATTAATTCATCTCTTGTGAACTGCTGAAGACACACACATAAGCTCTTCAACTCGATTTAGCTAAGCTTCTTTTCAGGCCTGTTTTTGATGTTTGCTTTCCTTTGAATTGGAAATGCACCTGAATAAAACCGAGGGGGTTAAAAATTTTCATTATATTCATCAAGCTGACAGGGGAAAAGAGGATGCTTATTAAAATTCCCAGTTAAAGATCAGCAAGTAGCCTCTGTCGGCTAAACAAAGTGCAGAATTACCTTGTGTACACTTGAGAGAAAAACAAGACTAATAGAAGGATTGCTTTCTTTTCTTCACGGTGTAAGTAGCTCGGTGGAAACGGACAAGAAACAGTCAAATTCAGGTTTGAAGCAATTACAGGGACAGAGATGGAAAGCGAGAGCAGGAGGCAATTACTATCTCACAGGCAAATGAACACGTCTTTCTAATGAATGTGAGCTCCGAGCCTCCACACCACTCGCTCCAGACCTTAATACTCCTCGCTCTGGCAAAGGTGTGTTAAATTCACCTCTGTCCACCGCAGAAACCCCATGTGTCTGTGCTGGAAAACTTTGAAGGCTTTTATACAGACAGCCAAGACTTCATCATAAGAACTCTTTGAACCGAACGCTGCACTTGATTGCATGTTAGCTAACCTGTGACATTTTCCTGCGGCCTCTCAGACAGAAAGAGTTCAAAGACTGTCAATGATAAAGAGCCAAAATAATGAGAAATAAAGTGTTGGGAGAGAACCCACACAGACGTACCCAGGCATTCTGGTAATGGCTTGTCCCAGTAACCCACGGGCTGACAGGTTAGGACTGATGACCCGAAGAGGTTATAGCCGGGATTGCAGTCATAGGACACCACGGTCCCGAAAGTGAAGTTCCCGTACTCAATTTTGCTCTTCCTGATTGAGTTGGCTGGTATACCAGGATCTGTGCAGTTGACAACTGAAAGAAGCAAACAGATGCTATAAAAGCAAGAAGAAAAAAAGAGCATTTAATTGAATAATGAACAGGGTTGCAATTGTCAAAATTGAAATTAGATACAAAATAGACAATTATAATCTAAACATTGATGGAGAAGTATCTGATTATATTTTGATATATATATATATATATATGTTTGATTAAAAAATCAAATAAAAAATTATTTTTTTAAATCATTAATTAAAATTATTTTTATATTTAATTAAAATCAAATAAAAAATGCAATTCTTAATTTTACAATTATGTTATAGAGTTTGTTCAAAATGTCATGAGGGTGCTGGAGGAAACACACACACACACACACACACACACACACGTATATCAGAATAGATCTCTATGAAAGATAACCTGGAGAGTTTTTCACGTTTTAGCAATTGGCAGGAACCTTGAAAAACACTTTGTGAGTCTGAAAGCTTTCACTGTTTTTCTGAAACCTGTATAAACTTTAGAAAACATTACACTGTATGTCATCCTTTGAGTGTTTGTGGAGAATTTACGACATGAAGTATAAACATTTCATAATATAATATTTTCATTTTTTTTTTTTTGTGCTTTCACATATTCTCTACCAAGTCAAGAAAATGTCATTTTTGTATGCTGCTGTCTTTGGTGTCACAAGCTGCCACGGAAAGGACACAACACTGTCTATATGGAGTCACAGCACATGAATTATTACACAAATGTGTTTCGAGAGGAAGTTTTTTAGTGAATAACCACTCAGTTGTTTCTTCACACAAGGCCTCCACAAAATCTATTAAATACTATACATATTAAAGGTTTAAAATACTTTTATGATTATGTTACAGTGTTTAAAATCTCATGAGGATGCTGCTGTAATGTGGGTTTGTAATGAAATGATTCGTAACATTTTTATAATTGTAAAGAGTAACGATGCAGCACATAAAAAAAATATCGGAGTAAAAGTATTAAACTCAGCGAAAATATGTACTGAAGTAAAAGTGGAAGTAGGAGAAAAAAATAATACTCTAGTAAAGTACAGATACCGCCTTTTAGTACTTAAGTACAGTAGTGAAGTAGTTCTACTTCGTTACTATACATCTCTGGTTAAATCAAGACTTTAACTTATGTAGTAATTTTAATGCTAACCTAAAATTGAATCCAAATGTAAAAAAAAAAAAAAAAAGGAAAGAAAGTGGACACTGTTAGTCAGCTACTATATCACTGAAGCTGCATTAAAAAGAAGTAAAAAATACAGTTTCTTCAACCTTATGGTGAGATAAAACCACTTATTTGTTCATAATCATTGGTCAAAACCAAATTCCAGTCATGTAATCAAGCCATCATCACTGTTGATCACTTCATCCGGTCTGTTGTCAGAATCAAACACTACAGACGATCCTCTGAGACACTCATAATCACGCCGGTGACAAAGCAGAGATTAGATTCAAAACATACATCTTATCGTCTGATTTGCCGGGCTAATCTGTTGCTATTCAGACCATGACTGAATGAGATACTGTTGGCTGAAAAGAGGGCCAGAGGGCTCTCCGAGCTGAAATTGGTCATTCCTTTTTTAACTGCGGCAGCCTGAAAGTCATTTCCATCACTGCCACAGTGCTTACATTTCACTATAATGAGAAAAGAAGTCATTTGGCCCAAACCTCGGCATGTGGGAGGCTGCTGGCTCCATTGGCGGTCTGCCTGGCACTTCGCTTGAGACGGGCCTTCCAGAATGTAGCCGTTATTACAGAAGAAGGTCACCACGTCGTTCAGGTTGAAGCCGTCGCCAACAGTGCGGCCGTAGATAGGGCTGCCCGGATGACCACAGCTAACGGCTGAAACACAAAGGAGAAAATTACTGTTTGCATACACCAACTTACTCCGTAATATAACTACACTGAACTACTACAGTTTTCACTCAGAAATAGCTGGCAAATTTCACAAACAACTGTAAAGAAATGGCAAGTATCACACTGAATTCATGGTAGTACAAAAACTTGAATTAGTATTTTCTTGTAACACACACTCCAATTACTCACTTTTAGTGTATTTTAATGCATTTATGTTTAAAAAAAATCTTTAAATCCAGCCATCATATGAACAATTAGTAATACTGATTTATTTTCACAAAGCTGAAGTACTTAAAACTTTCTTAATTTCAAGATATCACTGACAGCAGTAAACGAATCAATAAAATGATTCAGTGATCTTATTCTATCAAAAATTCGTCACATTGATGTAAACCAGTCATACAGTGAATTTGTGTGTCCCTTAAATTGATTCACTGAGAAGAGCCGGCTGATAAGAATGATTTGTTTGTGGACTGGGCTGCAATGTTTATCCTGCATACAGTACTTTTGATTCACTAAAAATAGTCATAAGAGTCGTTTGTTTATAAACTGGAGTATATAGAAGTGCTGTTAGTCTTTAATTCTTCTAAAAAGAACCATTCAAAAGAGTAATTTGTTTGTGAATTGGACTGCACTGCTTGAAACATCTGAAACATTTGAAAATTGTAGCTATGGAAGAAATTCATATGAAAAAATAACTGTGTATATTTGTGTTCTAATTTCGAACATTTTCTAGATCAAAAGGTTTTTATGACGAGAATTCAGTCCTTACTTTTTTCTATAGACATATTTCCATCAATTTGAAGAATTAGAATTTTCAATGCTCGAAAAGAACATTTTCAATGCAGCTTGTATGAAAACATTTACCTAAGCAGCTTTGGATTCCGGCAATCATAAATAAAACAAAGCGAACATCCAAATCACCCACACAAAACCAGGTGGAGTTGGTGTTTTCCTTCATCAGATGTTTCATTGGAAACATCAGGATTTGTGTTTGATGCCTGTCGTGGGCTGAATAGGGGGTTTGTCTGCATTACATATCAAACTAATCCTCTTGGATCCAAACCAAACTTCCCCCGATGCGTATTACTCATGTACTGTGGAGAGAACTCACACACACAGGACGGGAGCAGACCGGACCAGTTGTGATCCTGTTGGCAGATGCGCACAGAGGAACCGATGAGCCGGAAACCTGGATTGCACTGGTAAACTACCGTGTCCCTGTAGCCGAAGTTTTCACCGATCACTTGACCGTTCACAATTCTTTCCGGAGAGCCGCAGTGGCCAGCTGGGGAAAAACATTGAGAACATATATAATATATACAACATATATAATAGAGCCCGACCGATATATCGGCCGGCCGATATTATCGGCCGATATGAGCTAATTGCATTTAAATCGGCATCGGCGTTTATAACGGCCGATGAAACATGAAAAAACAGAGTCTCATGCTTCACTCATGTTATGAGTGTTGCATACTTTGCCCACCAGAGGGCGGTCTGCAACTCCAGAGTTGACAACAGCGCCAGAAATTCACTACAGAAGGACAGCCAAGCCACCCAGGTGAGTCTGTCGTTCGTCATGTGAAATGATTGTAGATTTAGTTCATACACTGTATATAAAAACGGTGTGGTAGTTCTAGCTAACGGTCCTATCATTATCACTTCTAAATATTCTGCAACATCACTTACAGCCGCTCATGCATTGCTATATTAGATTAGCCACAAAGCTAATACCATGTTTATTAGTGGAAGAGTGCGAACGTTAATAAGAGGTCAAACTATAATGTTAGCATTAAAATTATTCTTATTCTATTGCGGTGTGTTTCCCACATAATGACCGCGTAATGGTCCTTTCACACAGGACGCGGTATGCTGGGTTCAGCGTTGCCCTTCAGATACAACGCGATTTGCGCTGCGCTGCGCTATGGCGTTGGCGGAGTTTTAATAGTCTGTTGTTCCTCCTTTCGGTCAGCAGCAAACATGTATCTGTCCCGTTGTAAGAAGCGAGCGATAGCGCTAGTCCAGCTGATGATAATTAAGAGAGAAGCAAGGAAGAGAAGGCTACCCTCAGGTCCAGAGCACAATTTGGTGAATTCAGGCTGGTTATGTTACTCTAACGCTAATATAGCTTCCTTTTTAGCAGGCCCCTTAAATGCTTGCTATTAACTTGTTTGAAGGTGGTTCTTCTCAAAATTGACAGCGGTGTGTTCATGACACTAACGTTAACCATTCAACTTCGAATTGATTCCGTAATCTTCCGGTAACAGTAGGCTAACTTTACGTTCGCCAGCGCATGACGATGTTTTGATTCAGACTGCACAAAGAGAAGAGGAGAAGATCTACGGGTCCATTGTGAATATGTCTGTGAGAGCAAATATAGTGTAGTTACAGTAACTACAGTAGGTGCGTAAGAAATGATTAAACCAGAGGGGACATGTAAATAAATGTGAGCTGAACACGCGCTTTTTTTTTTTTTTTTACATATTGTTTCAAAGCAGCTTTACAGACATAACAGGAAAATGTTGAAATAATATAGTTAAATATAAGTAGGTAATACCTATTGCTTGACAAATAAAAAAAATATATAAATTTCTCATTTTTGCCTATGTAGGAGATCCCTGTTTATTATTATTATAATTCTAATGATGACATGAGTAATGATACATGGTGATATTATTAATACACATGCTTATTCTTTCTCTGTCTCTCTTTCTGCCCTACAGATACCTGAAAAAGGTGAATGCTGTAGCAGCAAAGTGTGGGACTACTTCTGCAAATACTTTAACTTTAGTATTATAATTTATTTACAGTACACACACAGACTGTTAAAACCAGCTTCAGCTGGAAGAAAGTAAAAGTGTTAAATGTTTAAAACCAGACTGTTTTTTGATCATTAAAAAATATATACTTTTGATGTGCAATTGTTTAGTCATTGATACCGTAATCTAAGGCTTTTTTTTTTTTTACATAAATCCCTTCTGGAAAATGGTTTATACAGCCCACATACATAGAACAGGTAGATATTTTGCTATTGAATGTTGTGTAAGTGCAGTTTATAGGAAATGGGTCTAATATCCAGTTTACTTTCAAAATCAAAATATCGGCTTATAAATCGGCTATTTTCGAGTTAATATCGGCATCGGCATCGGCCCCCAAAAATCCATATCGGTCGGGCTCTAATATATAATGACAATTTGAAACGTTATTTGAGCAGCAAATTAGCATATTAGAGGGATTTCTTAAGGAACATGTGACACTGTAGAAAATGCAGCTTTGATCACAGGAATAAATTACATTTTCAATACATTAAAATACAAAACAGTTATTTTAAATTATAATAATTTTTTAAAATTTTACTGTTTTTTACTGTATTTTTATATTATATATTAGTGAGCAAATCTATCTATCTATCTATCTATCTATCTATCTATCTATCTATCCTAGCAACATGCTAATAATGTTAGAAACATGCTAGTCACATGCTTATCATGCTAGAAACATGCTATTGACATGCTAGCAACATGCTAATCATGCTAGGATCATGCTACTAACTTTCTTATCATGCTAGAAAAACATGTTAGCGACATGCTAGTCACTTGCTAATCATGCTAGAAACATGCTAGCGCCATGCTAGTCACTTACTAATCATGCCAAGAACATGCTAGTAACATGCTAATCACGCTTGAAACATGCCAGCGACATGCTAGTAACATATTAATCATGTTAGCAAAATGCTAGTAACTTGCTAATCATACTAGAAAAATGGTAGTGACATGCTAACAACATGCTAATCATGCTAGTCACTTGTTAATCATGCTAGAAAGATGTTAACGACATGCTAGTCACTGGCTAATCATGCTAAGAACATGCTAGTAACATGCTAATCACGCTTGAAAAATGCTAGCGACATGCTAGTCACTTGCTAATTATGCTCGGAACATGCTAGTAACTTGGTAATCATGTAAGCGACATGCTAGCCACCTGCTAATCATGCTCGGAACATGCTAGTTACTTGCTGATCATGCTAGTAACATGCTAATAATGCTAGAAACATGTTAGGGACATGCTAGCAATTTAGTAATCATGCTAGCGACATACTAGTCACCTGTCAATTATGCTACAAACATGCTAGCAACATGCCAGTAACCTGTTAATCATGCTAGAAACATGCTAGTTACATGTTAGTAACTTGGTAATCATGTTGACGACATGCTAGTCACTTGCTAATCATATCAGGGACATGCTAGTCACTTGCTAATCATGCTAGTGACATGCTAGTCATTTGCTAATCATGCTAGATAAATGCTAGTAACATGCTAATCATGCAAGGAAAATGCTAGTAACATGCTAATCATGCTAGAAACATGCTAGTGACATGCTTTTAACTTGCTATCAAACTTAAAACTTTTTAAACTTTTCAAACTTTTTCAAACTCTCTAGTCAGGCAGCTTAAAACTTTCCGTCTAGGCTTTCACAAGCCAACCTAAAGTTTGTCTTAACTAACTTTTTTGTCTAGTTTGTTTCACTGCTTTGTTTCTGAGTTTTTATTACCGACTATTTTTTTTAATTCATTACATGATTTTTATTGTATTTTTTTTTTTTTTTTTTTTTTGAGGGTTATAAATGCAACAAATGCAGCCCCTAAAGATTAACTTACGGATAATCAGGAGTTAAGTGGAATCTGATTCCCAACCATAATCTTTATGTTTACAGGATACAGGATGATGTCTTACTTGGGGAAATCACATTGTGTGGAGTGGTGAATAGAGATATTCATAATCCACCCACAGACAATACGTGTTCAATCCCCACAACAGATACTGCAATATCCACGCATCCAAGGATCAACACAACGGATCTGAAGACACTTTTGGTGGAAAAAGTAATGCACGACACTGTTTTACTCAGAGATGATTTGATGAGAGACAAAGACTGATGGCAAATGGAGAGCTGTCAGGTTTTTTTTCTCTCAGATGTGATTGATGACAGAACTCAACAGAGGCCGGCACACTTCACAGAGCACTGAGTCCACTGAACTACTGAAGAAATAATTTCATGCTCTCACTTCATTTTCTACTGCACAGGTTGGACAAGAAGGGATTCTCTTACAGAAAGAAACTTGTGCAACCTGTGCAAACACAACAGAGAATCCTTTCACAAGGACTTCCTAGTATACTGCCTACATAGACAGCTGCCTTTTAAGGTTGCATCCTAAATAAAAAGGAACATCATATGTGACTGAACATTCTACACTGGAAGCAACTTATATAATTTGTTGAACAGCAGCAACAATAGCATGTTGTTGAGGTAACCCAGAAAAACTCTAATAAGTACAAAAATACACACATAGAATAAAACTGTACATATTTCATCAAATGTAATTATATGTGAACATTTTCTGTAGAAACAGCAGAGCACTGCATTAGCAATGTCAAGGTTACAGTACAGTTTCATTCCTAGGAAATGCATAAACTGAGATGCATAGTCTGAATATAAATTGTAGTATGTTTTTGGCATTTAATAAATTACACTTGTAATAAATAATAAATTATATTTATGTTAATTTACCTCACATTGTCCACTACCTTGTTTTCATCAAGGATGCGGTCTTAGAATTTTTTCTTTTTTAAAGCTCTTTAAAAATGAGTTTAATTTTTTAAGAAAAATACTTATTAATAACTACAGTTGTCAGAAGAAAAATTTAAATAATTTATACTGTATGTACACATTTTATGAAACTTGTAAAATACTTATGGTGTACATGTTTGTGTTACTGTATAAATTACAGTGCAAAATAGTGAATTAAAGCACAGATTTTGGTAGTTCAGATTGGTGTATTAGCATTATATCATTTAATAAAATGTATAGTTTTAAGTTGTAAAAATATGCAATCACCAAACTTCCATTCTGCAACAGCTGACACATTTTCACATTTTTAGGGTGAATTTAGGGTGTATAGCTTGAATTGAATGTATGTCTCTTTGGACACAAGCATGTGCTAAAAGCATAAAACGCATGTAAATTTAATGACACTTTTTGAATAAAAGATACTTATAAATATTAAACGACAACTTTTTCATCATCTTAGATGGATATTTTCCAACTGAGAAACACCATAGTGTATTATGGGATTGCGTCCTCCTTCAAGGTCAAAAAACAGTATTTAAGAAGGCATAATAATGACGCTTTTTGTAACCAACATAGGCAGTTCACTAGGCTTTATACTAGAGATTTTATATGTATGTAATGATACAAGTGCTGCATACAGCATAAACAAAAAATTTAAACCATTGTTGCTATGGAAATCCTGACAAAATGTCACAGAACTCTTCATATGGCCTTTCAGCCCCCTGTCTCCATTAAAAGGTTACACGGATGGCAATGTGTGGTGATGTTTTGAAAGAGAGAAGGTTTCTGGTGTTACCGAGACAGCGCGTCTCCGTCCCGCTCCAGAGACCTGACGCCAGACATTCACGTACAGTCGAGCCCACCAGAATGTAGCCCGAGTTGCAGGTAAAAATAGCTGTTGCTCCGAAGGTCGTCTGTGTTCCAATTTTCTTTCCATTAGGAGGAGTGGGCAGCTCTCCACATGAAATGACTGCAGTAAAAGAAAATAGAGCACAAAAATTAATCGACACACATTTTAAAGACATCATGTATGACTGATTCACACCCCCAATAATAATAATAATAATAATAATAATTATATATATATATATATATATATATATATATATATATATATATATATATATATATATATATATATATATATATATATATAATTAAAGAAATACAGAACAAAATGAGGAAAATATCTAAAATATAATAAATATTTCTGAATTTATAAATCTTAATTAAAAATGATCTGATTTTCAAATAAAAAAGATATTGCCTCTTAAGAAGCTTTAACTTAACTAGCTAGTTAAAGCTCACTAACCCTTTAAAAGTGCAGCCTAACTAAAGTAAAAAGCAAATCTATGTTTAATCACTTTTTACATAAACATTAAATGTGACTGTTCAATTTAAGAAGATACTTTCCAACTTCTTTAACTAACTATCTAGTAAAAGTTATTTTTTAATAGCTTGACTGTATTAGGTTTATACATTCAAAATGAAGTTGAGGAATTAAGTAGCAAGTAGCTAACTAAATAAAAGTAGAAGCAAGCTACTATATTTTATCATGTTTTATCCAGCCCAATCTCATAGCAGTTTGTACACATTTTACAAGGTGGCTAATGCATATGAATTAGTATGACCTCACTCATATGAAGTCATACAATTTTTTGAAAACTAGAAGAATTTCAACGAGTAGTTAACTAACTAAAAGTAGAAATAATCTTGTATGTTTGATCACTTTTTACAATAAAAATGTTACAAAAATTGACAAAAATTGAAAAATATGCTGCCCCTAAAAATGTTTCAATGTACAGTAACTAACCAGTAATAACCTACTACTACTTTAAAAGAGCAGTTTGGCTTTAAACTGAGTAGTTTGTGCCTTGGGAAGCAACAATTTCAAAGCAGCTTCCCAAACACTGTTCTTAGCTGCCCAAAACCAGCTGAAAATATCCGAAGCTGAACGCTTGAGCTGAGAAGAGATCAGGGATGTATTATATATGTGATACACTGTTCAGAAGCATCTACTCATGCAGGAGAACCATAGCAGCATCATCATTTCATCTGTAATCAACTTCTCATCATCTTCACTCCGATTGTTGTTGTTTTTGAAAATTGATGCCACAGTCTTCTCGCCAGGGTGCAGGATCCTGTCAGACGCCATCAGTCATGGAGCGCCTCTAATGTTTAGATTGTGACTCTCATATGGGTACCATAAACACATTCATCACATCTGTAGTTACAGCAGAATCACAACATTGATAACTCAACCATCGGAGGATGGCACCTGCTGATAGAGGACTGCAATAGTAACAAACAACTGGTTTTACTCAGGATTCTCCACTTTCAACTTTGTGTTTTTATAATTGCATGTCAAAGGAATAGCTTATCCAAAAATGAATGAAATAAATGGATAAAACTGATAAAACTTTTTATTTTTATTTTTTTAGGTGAACTATTTCTTAAAAACATAGACAAGACTATACAGGGCCAAATGTATTTCAGTAAATTTGTAAAATTAGTATGTTTCATTCCATAAACATATTGTAATTACAGAATACAATGGTGGTACGGGACAAGTTCGTATTTCTTTCTCTATTTGTCACTTCCTGGCAATTCCATAGAGCTTTTTAGCACAAGTGCAAAAATAAATAAATAAATACACACAAATACATAAATAAATAAAAATTGCCACTGATGCATGTTATGTGCGCAATTATTTATATTCAATTGCTGTGCATTTAATTAATATAAAAATGAGATAAAACAACA
Organism: Carassius gibelio; assembly: GCF_023724105.1. Taxonomy (NCBI): domain Eukaryota; kingdom Metazoa; phylum Chordata; class Actinopteri; order Cypriniformes; family Cyprinidae; genus Carassius; species Carassius gibelio. The sequence goes on along the minus strand of NC_068386.1, from coordinate 3,418,449 downwards.
TTTAAGTGTTTAAGAAAACAAAAAGTATCATATTCAGGAAAACTCATGCAATCTAAAGCCACTGGGGAAACCACTAAATGTAATAAATTACTTTATTACATTTTACATTTAGTAATTTAGCAGAAGCTTTATACAAAGTGACTTACAAATGAGGACAATGGAAGCAATCAAAATCCACCAGATCATTCCACCAGGAGGGAACATTTAATTTAAAAGTCCGTAAAAGTGACTTTGTGCTTCTTTGGGATGGCACAATCAAGCGATGTTCACGTTCAGAATGCAAGCTTCTAGAGGCACATAAGTCTGAAGTAATGAATTTAGGTAAAGGGGTGCAGAGCCAGTGCTGGTTTTGTATGCAAACATCAATGCCTTGAATTTTATGCAAGCAGCTATTGGTAACCAGTGCAAATTGATAAACAGAGATGTGACGTGCATTCTTTTTAGTTCATAAAAAATGTATCTGGCAGCCGTGTTCCATTCCATTGCAATCCTACTTGCAATTTAACTCTCCATGCAAAATTTATACACAAGTCTATGTGCATTTGGTAAAAAAAAAAAAAAAAAAAAAAAGGTCAGATTATTTACATTTGCATCCAGCAATCCAAAATAAAAATCTGTGGACAGAACCTTAATGCTATATGCATTTTATCATGTTCATGCATTCAATGAGAATTATTGTTTTCTGGTTGCACAATCCTCTTGCTCGGATTCCATGTGCATAGCAAAGCACCTCACACGCTGCTAATCTTTAACACTTCAAAAATCATTAGTCTTGCAGTCTGCCTAGACTGACCTTAAAAACTGGCCAGACTAACAAGGTCTAGGAATTGTGTGTCATGATATATACAGCATTAATGTTTGAGTAACAAATGAAGCACATAACTCACTCTTGCAGCGAGGTCGCTCATTCCTCCAGCTCCACGTCCCATTGGATGAACAGTGAATGTGGGCAGGGCCGAGAAGATAATAGCCGGCATTGCAAGTAAAGGCTACTTTAGTGCCGTATTCGTAACGAGAGCCATTGACGATCCTCCATTTGCCGTGATCCAGGGTGAAGGAGCCGATGCTAGGACACACCACAACTGAGAGGAAATCAGTAGCATGGTTAAAATGTTTGTATGGCACTTAACAAATGTGATTTACAAATCACACAACCATTTTCCACTCACTTGGAGTCTTTTTTTGAAAATTCTGTCATCATTTACTCACCCTCCATTTGTTTCTTTCTTCTGCTGAATATGACATATATTTTTAAGAATATTGGAACCAATATTTTCATTACTCAATTCTTATATGGTGCTCAAAAACTTTTTTTTGTTGTTGTTGTAATTGTCATTGTTGAAAAACAAAGCTGCTCCATATTTCTGTATAAACATTTTTTCAAGAATCCTTGAGGATGAGTTCAATAGAACATAATTTATTTGCATGAAACATTTCATAACAAATATCTTTACTTTCAACTGTTGATCAGTTTAGTGCACCCTTGCTGAATAAAAACATTCATTCTTTCAAAGAAAGAATAATAAGGCCTTTCTCATAGCGCTAGCATACAGATTAGTCTCAAAGCTAACAGACAAGGACTTCAAGCCACAAAGCTCCTATTTTTAATTCACGAGGGCCTTTAATATAGCTCACTGTTACCAGACATGAGCAGTATAACCATTTAAACCCTCAAATGTTTTGATGACTGGAAAGCAGGACGTCTGTCTCACCTGTGCAGCGAGGGATTTTATTGTGGTTGCTCCACGTGCCGTCAGCCTGACACACAGTGCTGGTCACCTCTTTAGAGGACAGACGAAAGCCATCGTTGCAGAAGTAGGTTGCTCGTGTTCCTGCTGAATAATCAGTAGCCAGCATGCCTCCATTCACAGGGGCCACCGGGGGCCCACAGGACACAGCTAGAAAAGACAACAAGATGAGCTTGACTTTGCATTGAAACCCTCAACAAAGAACATGAAATTAGTTCACTTTCCTAATGTTTTCCATGAAGAATGGCACGACGTCACATTCTTTCAAACTTGTGCATGGAAATCAAGAAACTTATGAGGGTGCAACTTATTGTTTCCCGCAATTAGAAAGTTTTGTTAATGCATTTTTTCATGTTATATTGTCTGTGCTGTCTTAAAAAAAGTGAAAAATGCGTGGCTTGCAATACATGTCTCGCGGATAAACTAAACCCAAAGACTGGATTTAAAGAGAAAACAAAGACGGTGAAGCTCCAAATGCAAATAATGTGAATGTAATGTACCTGTTGTTTCACCCAATAATTATATAATACAATTTACTAGAAATATGAAAAAGATCTCTGAAGGGCAGTGAATATATTAAGAATTATTTCCAAAAACCTTCTTCAAATCTGTCCACTCCAAGTAAGTACATATAAACACACACACACATATTAGAAAAGTATAAGATACAGTTAGTTTAAGTCAGAATAAAAATATTTAGAATATATGTAAAATTACATGTTGTGGTCCAGTCATTTTGACCTGAAGAGATTTTTTTCCCCTTAAAAATGTCCAGTGCAAAATTAATGTTATTGCATTGGAATAAAACATAGTGACTTTATTTACACATGGAATAACAACCCCCCCTCCAAAAAATTACTTTTGTACTTTTAGGGATTTCATATTCCACCTTGATACACTTATGTTGAGTTGCCTATTAAAATCTGCTTAATACAAATACTGTATTCAATCAAACTTGTATTTCAATTAGCACATTTTGTATTTATATTGGAACTGATCTGATATGCACCTCAGTTTTTGAGTGAACATTGCCCCAAAAAAATAATAATAAAAAAAATAAAATAAAAAGGGCTCCTTACGAAAATCAGTTCCAAAAAAAGTTGACTAAAATATTAAATCCAATATTTGCTAACAATTAAGCATAATAAAGCATTCCAGCATTTACTAATGCACAACTAAAATCAAAAGTTGTGCTTGTTAACATTAGTTAACGCACTGTGAATTAACATGAACTAAGTGAACAACTGTATTTTCATTAACATCAATTAAGATTAATCAATTCTGTAATAAATGTATTGTTCATTGTTTGTTCATGTTAGTTAATACATTCATGGAACCTTATTGTAAAGCACTAACGTCTAAACTTACCAGCATTTTTAAAAGGCAGATCATTTTTGACCTGGAACACCAAATTAGGTGAAGGATTTTCAGCACGCAGCACAAGGAATAAGAAATGTCCATCCAAGAAACCCCTATACAGACACTTTCCTTTGCAAAGACAGTTCGTTAACATCAGCTTCTTCCTTAACCTATCCACAAGAGCTAGTCACAAAAGTAATTGGACCAAAGCATTGCTGCACACACACCTGCGTGGCTAGTTTTCCAGCAGATGAGGGCAGGTGAGGTCATTGCCATCGATTCAGTTAGCGCTGAATGAACTTTGAATTAGCACTTTCCCTACAGAGACCAGGATGTGCAAAACAACTTATTTTCAAAACTAGTTGGTGGAGCAACGAAACAAATAATCAACCAGTCTTAAGTCTCAAGGACTGCCGATCTGTCATAAAATCCATTAAATAGTCAAATCCACTTTCTTAATGACAGGAAGTGGCATCACTTTGAAGGGGAAACAAACATTTGTAAATATTAGCAGAGGATTTGTTGAGGTCACTCAAGTTTTGGAGTGATGTTAGTGGGTTTATGCCACTCTAAAACATCCGTCTGGTTTGATAAACTCACAGAAAACAGTTTATTACCAACATTTCAAAAGATAAATATCAAAATTTACTTCAAGACATCTGTGTGTAAACTAACTGTCAGTCCCTCAAGTTATGCCTTTATTTGCATTCTTCTTGAAATTGTTTAAATAATCAAGTTATAATTAATAAAGCTAACAAATAAAATGCCTGTTAAGTTTTTTTTTTAATAAATTCTTTCTTAAATTGAAACACCAACAAAGTTAGCATAGCAGGAATGACTCTCCAATGCATTTGACCTCATCAAGTAAGTATCAAGCATGGCAAAAATGTGTAATTAAAGACATGGAAAAAGTGCTGGAGTTTGCTCAAAGCAAAATCAATATAGCGATGAAACTTAATTGGTTGTCCACTTACTGAGTGCTTAAATTCGAATCAAATGAATTAAACAAAACAACAGCACTTGTATTAATGCTAATACAAGCTTAGCAGTAAGCTTAGTAGTAAACCTCATTCGCCCGTCTTAATTAGCCGGAAACTACGACGATTGATCAGTGATGCTGGCATCTGCCACAGTTCGTCTTTACAGCAGTACAATCTCAATAATATTCCAAAGCAACACAATATGCCACATCTGGAAATAACCGTATCAGATATTCTAGTAATGCAGTTGTTTTCTTGATACTTGTTTATGAAGTTTAACAGAAACAAATATATTGGTGTCTTTAGATGAGTTAATTACCTAAACATACAAAACTTTGAGCAATAGTTCACCCAGAATATTAATGTATGTTTTTAATTTTTGGGTGCCTTTTTAATTTATGCTTATTATATTGATATTGACTTTTATATTGTATAATGTATAATGATCACATCTCTTATCTAGCAAGCACCAGCCCACTGTTTCAGAAAATATTAATTCAAAACCTTTAAAAAAAGCCTTCAAATACATCAATTTCTCTTCTTCCTTCATCAGATTCTCCTCCTGGACTGTTTCTAGAATTAGAACACAATGAGGTCCTGCTATCTTGAGCCGTCTGCTAATTCACTTTGTCATAGTATGAATATCTGCTCAAAATTCATATCCTTTCTCAGTAACCCATTCACCCTTTATTATTTTGTTTTGCTCCCTTTTTATTATTATTGTTGTTATTTTCAAGTGGTGATTTATTTTTGATTTGAGTGAAGGTAATTGAACATGCCCCTTTGGCCTTTTTTTCCCCCTGACAGCAATTCTGTTGTTCCAATATTTGTTATAGGAAAATAAAACAACTATTTAATATATATATGTGTGTGCATAATGAATGTCCTCATTGAGTCTTGCCAGTGAATGTTAAATCACACAATGTTTGTGCACAAGTGATTGTCAGTTAAATTACCCTTCACGGTCAACTCAAGGAAATGCAATTTTTGTAAACTCAAGAAAATACTAATAAAGACAACACCTTGACATGCCGGTAGAGACGAGTCCCAGGCCAGATAACCGAGCTCCGTTCTCTTGCAGACGGCCATATTTTTCCCGATGAGCCTGAAGCCGCGGTCACAGGCCCAGCGGACGACGCTGTTGACATGGCCGCCCGTCTGGCTGACCACAAACCCGTGCTGCGGAGAGTCTGGGGTGCTGCAGTACATCGCTACAGATGATAGAACGGATCATTAAGCACTCACACGATATTGACTCAACACATCATCATTACCACAGATAAATAACTGGCAACACTCTACAATAATCATTAAAACCATTATTGCATAATCATGACATTTTAAATGATTTCTGTGTACATTATCTGTACATAATTTAATGGGTTAATGTTGCAAATAAACAACAATACATTGACATTATATAATATAGATGTATTTATTGCATTGCATGCATTATTTAATATATATTCATTGCATATTATATTACAAAATAAAATATATTAACAATAAAGTGTTACTAAATATTCTGCCTAATCAAATTTACAAGTTAAGAATTACCAGTGTAAAACATTGAAATCTATATATATATATATATATATATATATATATATATATATATATATATATATATATATATAAATTATATTAACAATAAAGCATGGGTAAATATTTCTACTGTAACTATGCCTTTAAGTCTTGTTGCAATTATCATATTTACAAGTTACCACCAGTGGGAAAATTTGAGCCCAGATTTTTTTCACATTGGTTGTGGTTAAATGAAAGAATCAAGGTGTTTTATACAGATTATGAGCTGAAAGGCATGTGCAACAAACATACATTTCCCATCATTCTCTGTGTTGTCATAGAATGGATACATATCAAGTGGACAAATGTGCATCCTTTGCTTTTCCTTTTGTTGCTTTAGCACTAAAAACATCCTGTGTCTGTCAATAAAAATGAATATGAAATTGCACAATGCATCTACTGTATGTTATTCGTTCACATTATAATTACAACTTCTGAATGTTTCCCAGGAGGATCGGAAAGCAGCTTATGACTTCTTTCAAACATCTTGTGTCTGCAGCAGGTAAGCGTCATTTCATTACATCTTTTGCAATAAAGTAAAAAAAAATGTGAGTGAATTACTTACCAGTCTTTGAAACACATATTTGTGCTTCATGCACAACCAACATGCAGCGACAAGCACAAAACAGCACTTTCTACTCAATTCAGGGCTGACTGAAACCAAAATTTGAGCAGTGCACCTCCACATCTATGTACTGTATATTGAATTTAATGTATAACATTTAGAATACTTTTTCTGCTTTTTTATTTTAAGGAAATACTGACATGTGCTAATGCAATGTGTTTATTTTCTAAATATTGTACAGCCCACACACTTGAACTTTCTGATGAGATGTAGTATATGTACATTTATCTACCTCGAGTGAGCATTTTTATGCACATCTATCATGTTATTTTTGCACAGCCCCATAATTTGCATGAAAGATGTAGCTGGAAAATGGCTGGTGTGGGAGTTCAACGCACACCTCTGTTTGCTGTTTTCCTTACAAGCTGCTAAGCAGGATGTGTTCAACAAGCCTGACATGTGAGGTCTAATATATTTTTCTCAAACTTACTGTAAAATTAGTTTAATGATAAAATTACATTCTGCAGAATTATAGGTCTATACAGTTTTTTTTTTAAAGCAACTTCTATTATATTTCCAGACTCCAAAATTACACAAACATTTGGACACAAACACATGGACAGATGAGACATAGACTTGGACGAAGGTGACATGGGCATGACAGACAAAAGGGCACGAGAGACACACATAGAACTGAAAGGATATAACAGTCGGGGATACATACTTTGATACTCACCCACGTAAGTGATACGAAAGCCCTTTTTGTTGGTGCCATGATCAGATGACCAGCGGAGAAACAGCTGGTGACCTGTGGTGGTGATGTTGAAGGGCACGCTGAGATCTCCGCTCAACACAGCCAGACTCTGACTGTAAATATTGGGCCCTGCAAAAAATAAAACAGTTTGGCATTTTTTATGTAAATAAAAAAAAAGTAAATAGTTAAAAGTTATGTACAAGGACTGTTTGAAGAAGTTTGCAAACTGCCTATTCAAGAGATGATATGCAATTCAGAATTTAATGATGTCATCGCTGATGGTTTGATTTTGACATTCCGACAGAATCAATGCAACATTTTCAAAATTTAAGGAACAGTTTACCACAAAATTTAAATTTGCTGAAAATGTACTCACCCTCGGGCCATCCAAAATGTTGATGAGTTTGTTTCTTTATGTGAAACAGGATTAGAAAAATGTAGCATTACAACATTTGCTCACCAGAGGATCCTCTGCAGTGAATGGGTGCCGTCAGAATGAGAATGCAAACAGCTGATAAATACCTCACAATAATCCACAAGTATTCCACACCACTCCAGTCCATCAGTTAACATCTTGTGAAGTGAAAACAGTGTTAAAAAAAGAGTGGTGTGGATTATAGTGAAGTTTTTTCAGCTGTTTAGACTCTCATTCTGACGGCACCCATTCACTGCAGAGCAAGAGATGTAATGCCAAATTTCTCCAAATCTGTTACAATGGAGAAACAGACTCATCATCACGTCAGTACCTTGGATAAGGGAGAATATTTTCAGCAAGTTTTCATTTTGTGGTGAACTATTCCTTTAACAAGAAGTTTTCCATATGTGGCAATGAGCAAAGAAGATTTCTCTGTATAAATTCATCATGTGGAAACGTCCTTCCTATGGGATTTAACCGATTTAGTTTTAGACACTGGGGAAAGAACTCCAAAAATTGCTTTTTTTTCGGCAAAACATGAATACAAAATCTGGCCTGAGAAAAGAAAATTGGTATTGCTTCTCACTTCCTATTCTACTGGCTCTGCAAATGCCATGGGCATTAATGAGCATTCAATCAATGAGGAGACATAGGGCAATTTGCTGATTGCAAGCACTTAAGTAATTAGCGCTAATGACACTCAGAATGTATTTCGCATTGTCTTTACCATCGCTTTGCTATCAAGAAATACTCCAATCTTTCTAGCGTTTTGCATGTCTGCTGTTCCTAAATGAGGATTTTTGAGTGGGTATAAAAATATTTATCTCGTAACGGTCATGGGTCTAAAAAAGCAGCTCTGTTATTTCTCAAACACATTCCTGAGGCTCATAATTTTATTTCAAATTTTCAAGAAAAGCGTCAGAGTTACGACAGGCCAGAGAATAATGACTGTAATATTCAGGGACACAGTTGCACGGGCTGTCAGATGATGCCTGAATATGAGAAATAATTCAAACCCACCATCAAAGATCTCCAGAATATCAAACTCTTTCTCCGTCTGGAATAGTTCAAAGTGCAGTGTGATGTTGTAGCCCTTCTCTACGTTGATCATCCAGGAGCACATCTGAAGGTTGGGGTAGTTGTCAGGATAACCTGGACTCAGGATTATTCCCGTTGAGTCGAACAGAACTTCATTGTCAGGACATTGCACTAGGAAGAAATCACATGACCATGTGTTAAATAGTGCAAAAACCAACCCAGGCTCAATGGAAAAACGTGTCTGTGGTGACATTTCTATAAAATTATCACAACATGTTGATTTTTGCATGTTTCATGACACTTTTTAAAAGTAAAATGTCCATAGAGCTGTACTAAAACTGTTTAGTTTTATCAGAAAAAGAAGAAGCTTAAACTTGCAGCTTTTAAATACAGTTGCACATATCATTCCAGTTTGGAAAATAAATGCACAGCAAGTGGCATTAAAAGATCAATGCTCTATCATGAAAATAATGTACCACCTACACTACATCCGACCCTAAGCCTTCAATAGTGTTAGCAAACATGAAGCTTAAGCAACCGTGACATTTTCATATGCTTCTACATGTCTAGGAGCTTTTTCTTTTTTGTGTTTCACGAGTCTTGTAACAGGAGTAATGCTGTATCAGGTGCGCTACCGAGCAAGCTTACTATCAGAAAAGTCACATATGGAGCTGCTTATGTGACGCAAATTAAAAAAATTATTAGTTTACAAATCATGAATTACTGTAAATGTGTTTTTGAGGACATAACATAGTATTGTGCAAGGAACTGTATCAATTAATTTTGTGAAAAACCATAGTTGTTGTTATTTTATTACTACAAATGTTAACTTTAGCTGAAAGCTGCAATAAATTATATGCATAAGAATGTTTCTTAGTTTAAAAAAAAATGCATGTAGGCTTTATGTTTTTGTTTTTTATGAGACATGCTGGCAAAAACACCATCTGAAAACAAACCAACCCATATAGAATATATTGATTGCATGACATTGTCACTATGTTCTATGCTCCCCCTGAAGAGCACTTGTCATGTCAACCTTATAATCAAGGTTTCTCATCTCATAATTTACTTTTACCCAACATGATGAGAAGTCAAAAGAGCATAACAACTAGCGGCAGAGCTAACAATGTGAGACGTAAAAACAGGAAGAGCACGTATACAAATTAGACCGAGTGCTGGAAGTGCTGCCAAACTAACCTTGGCAGACCGGAGGAGGACCATCCATCTGCAGTCGCTCGCCCAGCCTACAGGTCAAGATCTCGCTCCCGAGCAGCCTGAAGCCCGGCAGGCAGCGGTACCTGATGATGTCTCCTGTTGAGTAATTACACACCCAGATCTTTGCTTTTCAAGTACAACTAGCACTCAACAACACATTAGCTAATTAAGACCTGACCGCTTACACGCTTGTGACAGTAATGATGACAAATGCAGAGCGTCGGGTGTTATTTTGCCAACAGAAAGAGGCATTTTCTTTCACATTAAATAAGGAACGCTGCATTGCGAAGGTGGGCACCTTGGGAGCGTCTCTTTAATGAGGGTTCGATGCATGATGAATCTATGCAAACAGATGATCATCAAACATTCCTCAGTCTTACCAATTTGGAATTCATCATCTTCAGCCAGGATCTCTGCGTTGGCGACGCGAGGGGGAGGTTGACAGACACGAAGTTGGTAAGCTGCGAAAGGAACGAGACGAGTGAGGAACGTGATGTTTAGCTGCTGGTTAAGTGATAACGCTTTGAAAACAACCCACACAATGACATCTTAAATCATCACACCTGTCACCAGAGTTTTTCTAAACGTACAACAAAATTATGAGCCGCCACTGCATAGTATGAATCCCAATCAAGGGTCATCGCATCTGCCTTGCCAAAAATTATTATGTCTTACTGTCTAATTGCAACAATTTATAAAAGTTGACCACATCTATTGAGAACCTATTACTGTTATGAATATTATGATAACAGTCACTAATGAGATATAATATGTTGAGCTAAACATGTTGTATGCCCTCACTAAGACACATAACTCATAAATGATAAGAAACCTTTATGCAAACTGCATCTTGTTGTGAGGCAATACATATAAGGATATAGTTCAGTATCAAATTCAGTGGCCAATTCATTTATTTTTATGCACATACAAAATGAGATATGACTAAAACTTCAAATAAATACTTGAATATAAAAATTATTCATATTAAATGTAATAATACATTTTCTAATAAATGTAATACTTCTCTGGAATTATAATGGTTATTGGGGTTAAAGGGTTTAATAATAATAATAATAATAATAATAATAATAATGGTTTTTGCTTTTTTTAATATAAAAATTATTTATTTTAATTGTAATCATTTTTTTAAATTTGCTAATAAATGTAATAATTTGCTGTAATTATTAATGGAAAATAATATTGTAAAATTTAAGGAAAATGGCAGAATGGGAATATATTTTCACATTTACTTAAGAAAAAAAAAAGTGATGCTTGTTCATGCAACCTACCAAAACAATGAATGATTACGAAGATTAACAGAATATGAAGATTAATAAATGCATTTATAGTACTGGTTAATAGTGAATAATAATAATAATAATAATAATGATATATATATATATATATATATAGAGAGAGAGAGAGAGAGAGAGAGAGAGAGAGATAATTAGTGTAATATTTAATTATTAATTTTAACATGTAAAAATTTATGTTGCTAATAATTTGCTGTAATGATTCATATTACATATAAATCATTAGAAACATTGAAGAAAGTGTATATCATACATTTTCTGAGGAAATGTTTCTTGTTTATGCAAACTGTCGACACAGTGAACAAATGCAAAGAAGATGAATAGAGTTAAGGATTTATTCCGATGAGTTTAAGCACCTTTATATGTATTAGATCTCAGTATCTTAACATCATTAAGATTCACCAGCTACCAAACTGCTAAATGACCTTTGTAATGTTCGTCGCTGCCACTGACAAACAAAAACACATTTCATTTTGAATTCATCATTGGGAGAAAACAGGGACACCCAGAAACACTCTGAACACGAAAAACTCAGCTGTTACTACGCTAACACATTAAAGGCAATTTCAGACCAGAGAATGGGTATTTTGGCAGCTCTGGGACCACAACCATCTTATTTTATTATCTTTTAAAATTCTAATCAGCTTTGTGCTTTGCAGCACTTGACATATCTTCCTTATGCTCTAGTGGTTTACTGGTGAACTTCAAAAGCATCAGCAGAAAATATGCTAAAGCAGATGTTAGCGTCCTTTATTCAATAACGGACTCCCATCACAACTGCCAAATAGATTAGAGAAGACCAATGGGGTTCAAAGGTCATCTGTTGTGTTCAGATGCTAGTTCCCCTGTTAAAAGCACTTTCATAACCTACTGATCTGCCTACATTGATAGAATTACAAAGCATCATACACAAAGATTATTGCAGCTGGACACATTTTAAAGCAGCATTGCATGTATTTTTTTATATATATAAAAAAAGGATATTTCATAATTGATATTCGCTCAGTGAAATATAGATTGTGGAAGAGTCAGGAGATATTTGCATCAAAACAAACTTGAATTTCAATCAAAATCCAAAAGCATTGACAGAATTGAAGCCATTTCTAAATAAAACCCATGCATGTAATGTTTGAGTATTGTGTTGCTATCAGTTTTTGAGTCTCCATACAAAGAGTGCATGTCTGTTTGCATGATGCACACTATGTAGAGCATTTCAAATCACCACTTATGAGGATCCATAACAGCTAGGATGCTGTCTTAGAAGCCAAATGCCTGTGTTTTTTCACACCTGCTCATTTGGAAATGGCTGTTATTACAGATGATGGAAGTTTCCAAACATATTATAGCGCCATCTAAATGTGGCAGCTGCAATAATCGAAGCCATTTTCCCGAAAACGTAAGTAATAACATTTTAGCCCTTGTGTTTGAGAGCAGTAAAACACAAAAAAGGGACCAGAAAGCAGCAACGTGACATGCTAAACATGCGTTCCAAGGCACACAAACCAGAAAGTTCCTAATGCAATTTCATGCCACAGTTTGGGTTGAATGTATGTACATTCATGCATACATACGGCATAAGTAACATATTCTGTGGGTGTGAGGGAATTAGCCGGGATAATCGAGCTGACAATAAACAACTATAAGCAATCTAAGCCGTGGTGAATGAGGAAGGAAAGCTGTGGATGATTCTGCTCACCATGGTAACGCAGAACAAAAAATCCGCTGGTGCTGAAGTCGCTGTGGAACTTGAGCAGGATGTGATTGGACGTGCTGGAAACGGCCTCCTGAGGCGAGCTGCCGCTGAACTGACCCATCTGTGGGGACGTTTGTTCAGGGCCGTCCCTATGGGAGACAACAGATCTGTTCAAACCCAGATATGAAACATTAAAAGCCTTCTTTGACTAGTTCAGTCTGCTGATATAATACTTAATCCAGTCTCCATAAGTCGTTCTCCCATGTCTGGAGGTTACGTGTCGGGATCTTATAAAGAATGTTTCTCTTCTCTGCAGTGTGTGTCAGACGGGCTTCAAAACCCTGAATAGACAGCCTGAAATAGTGACTTATACTGTCAATGCAAATGACCGTGGTTCTCAATCAGTTCAAAATCTGTAACAGAATATTAATTAGGGAAACAGTTTTATATAATAAAGTCTAATTTAGTGAGCAGTGCAGCAAATTATAGCTTCTGTTGTGGTTATGCAAAATATTTTTTGTTAGATAGTGAACGTGCAATCGTCATTATTATTGGTTTTCAATAATATTATCGATTTGACTGAACTTACAATGTCGGATGAGAACAAAACTGAATTGAAGTGGAAGATAAGGCAGCTTTAGAGCAATTGAATCATCTTTATTTGATCAATCATATTTGAAGTATTCTGCCATATTGAACTGAATTGAGCTGAATAATGACAGGGGCCCAGATTTTTGAATACAAAGGGCCAAAAAACAAACTTGATTTGAGGATCGCAGCCAGAAGTAAATGTTGCATTGTATCCAAGAATATCTATTTATTACGGGAAGTCGTGGCCTAATGGTTAGCGGGTTGGACTCCCAATTGAAGGGTTGTGGGTTCTAGTCTCGGGCCGGACGGAATTGTAGGTGGGGGGAGTGCATGTACAGTTCTCTCTCCACCTTCAATACCGCGACTTAGGTGCCCTTGAGCAAGGCATTGAACCCCCAACTGCTCCCCGGGCGCCGCAGCATTAATGGCTGCCCACTGCTCCGGGTGTGTGCTCACAGTGTGTGTGTGTTTGTGTTCACTGCTCTGTGTGTGTGCATTTCGGATGGGTTAAATGCAGAGCACAAATTCTGAGTATGGGTCACCATACTTGGCTGAATGTCACTTCACTCACTCACTCATCTATTTATATTAAATTGCATTCAATTGTTAAAATTAAATTTTTTAAATAGATTTAAATCAAATTCAGTAATATTCTTAACATTTTAATACAAAAAAAAAGTTATATAAAGTATCAAACAAAAATATAAAATTATTGATCAAGATTTCTTGCCCTTGCCCTCACCCTGGGAATTAACCAGGCTGTTTTTGCTATTGTACCAGGAAGACCTTTGTATAGCCGCGTTTCCACCGCAGGAACTTTACCCAGGAACTAGGGACTTGGTCCAGTACTTGGTGTGTTTCCACCGCAGGAACCAGGAACTAAATAAAAGTTCCGGGTAAAAAAATGCCCCCCAGAAAGTCCCTGCTGGCGAGGTGGTACTTTTTTAAAGTTCTGGAACTTTCGGGGGCGGGACTTTGGCGCTAAACATGCTGATTGGTTGAGTTCACGCAGCATTGGTTGAGTTCAACCACCATTTATTCGGATCAACATTTTCAAAATATTACTGTTATTGTGTCATGAAATGTAATTTTAAAAGTATTTCAGGCGAGAATGTAGTTGTTTAAAACTCAAATCTGTTGTTTATTTATAAAGACAGCGCCTATTTAAAAATGTGTTTCGCCGATCTCGTAGACGGTGAGCTCCACTCGATCAGCGGGAGCTCAGTCCTCATGTATCCACAGAGAGCAGCCTCTCCTGGGATAGACCTTCTGATATGCGCCGCTGGCTCTGATGTGTCTTTAGTGGTTAAACATAACATATAATTCAGCTGCGGGGTAAATCTAACAGGTTTTCTTTGGTCTGTATTCAATTTATCTATATGTTAAAATGAAAATAAAAAAGGCGAATTTATATAATATTTCGTTTCATTGTAATGGCTGCATTTCCCTGAACTAAGTACATTTCTGCAGTTGTTATTATGCTTAAATGAAAACGAAAGGAGGCAGTGGTATTTGATATCATATTTCGTTTTATTGTAAATATACAGTAAGGAAAATTGCAGTAGCCAGGACGAGCAGACTGAAGTTATCAAGTACGCTGCTGTTTATAGATTTACCGGACTTGCATCGTCGCGGACATCACACTCCCGAGAGGAATGCACAAAGTCTGAACCAACTACCGAGGATGCACGTCCAAAATCAGCATACTTTTTTTTTTTTTTTTTTTTTTAATCAGCGGTACTTTGTATTGAGAAACGCGCGCAGACCTACGTCACCAGTCTATTTGCCTAATCTACCCGGTACTTTACACCGCGGTGGAAACACAGAAAGCAACAGGTCTGGGGGGAAAAAAGTTCCTGGGAAAAAAAGTTCCTGGTACAAATGTTCCGGGTAATTTCGGTGGAAACGCGGCATATGTAAATGACACTTTCCATGAAAAATGATTAACAATTGCATTGAGTTTTGAATATGCATTGATATGTAAATGTGGGAGGCCATACTGTACATTATTGCACTTAAGATAAATGATTTCTGAATGAGCCATTTGTGGGGAAGGACTTATACAAAGTACATCAAACAGTAATATTTTAGAAAAGCAAGAAAAATCCTATTTTCAATGAGGTGAACACAGGCATCTACATTTTGCTTTCGCACCAGCCGCTTGACACTTCAACGTTAATGTTCAGTCAAGGAGGAAATATACGGAAGATGGAAAAGCACAAGAGAAATGTGTGAAACTAAACAGATAAAAGACTAAAATAAAGTGTTATGTAAGTCTCAGCTAAGCAGCATTAGCACAAATGCATTTTTCATGGACGAGGACAAACTCTCTGTGGAGTGCTTGACAAATCATTTTGATAAATCCAAAACTAGACATAGGCAGATAATCAATTGAACTGATATATCTTACTATGCTCACACTTGGTTACTGGTTCTTTTTACTGATAATGGCATCATCTGATTTCTAAACAGCAGCACTCAACAACAACAAAATAATGAATAATAATAATAATGTGCAAGTTTATGTTATCTTAGTTTTGTCAAACAAGTTCAATCAGTCTTATTATTATTATTAATTGCTGTTGTGAATATAAAAAGATAACTTTAATACATATATTGTTCATCATCGGACATTTAACAAACATAATAATAATTTTATTTATTGTTTGATACAAAATGGGTTTGTAATGTAACAAAATAATTCATTTTAAATGAAATAATTTATTGAATTACTTATAAATGTGTTCTATATATCTAAATATAAATATATCTAAATATATCTACTATATCTAAAACTTTAGAAAAAAATGCAGCATTAAAATAAAACTAATTCATTAATGCATGCATATCAAACAAATTAATATATGGCAATTGTGCAGTTTTTGCTTTTCGGTCTAATGGTTTAAAATTATTTTCATTGTTGTGTGAAATCTATCAATAAAGAAAAGCAATTATGAATTTGATTAAAATAGTTGCATGAATAGTAGCATAAAATTATGCATGACGATTATCAGTCTTTGAAACAAAAAAATAATTGGTATTAGTAAAAAAAATATATATAAATAAATTAAAGAGAGAGAGAGAGAGAGATCTGTCTCTTCCCTTAAGCCAGTGTTATTTTGTGAGCATTGCACTCATGTTGATACACAGCTCCTGCAAGTCTTTAGGTGAGAAGTTCTTATAAAATACTTGTAGATCTTGTACCAGATGGTGATGTAGTCGTAGATGGGCTCGGTGTTGAGAACGGTGAAGTTGATGTGAATGCCGTTGCCTGGAGGTACTCGGATGCTCCATATGCAGTCTTTAAGATTAGGGTAGTCAGCCGGGTGACCCGGAGAGTAGATGGTCCCATTGAGGGCCGTGATATTACCACCACAAAGTGCTGACAGAGGGCAAATAAAATCAAAATGCAATCAGCTATTTGTGGAGAATTGCAATGCCTTAAATATAGCTGCAACAAGCAATAATGCAGTGACATAAAACGTCATAAGTTCACCACTAAAGCCCCGCATTGTTTTTAGCCTCCATACATGGTCCATATTTTTCCCCTGAACATCTCACAGAATTTGCAAAACATGACAGTTCAATTAAAAGCTGGTTTTCTGTAAGATGGACTCTGTACCTTCACAGCGAGGCACAGGATGGTTCCAGTTGCGGCTGATACCATGCAGACACGTGAGCGACGCTTCACCCAGCAGCGTGTATCCCAGAAGGCACTGGAACGAGATGGTCATGCCCACTCCAAAATCACTGCCAATCACCACACCATTCCGAAAGGGCCGTGGATCCGGACACCTCTGCAGTTCATATGCTGAATAATCACAGAGCAGTGAGAGGCCACGAGGAACACCAGTTTCAATCAGTGCTGTTACTGTTAACTAAAAATGCTGAAATAAAATATTAGATGAACAATTTTAATGTTAACAAAACGATACTAAATACACTAGTGAAATAAAATCACTAACACTGAAATAAAAATAAATGAGAGCTATAGAGAAATACAAAAAAGACAAAAGCACTATAAATAAATAAAAAATAATAATAATTAAATAAATAAAATATATGCTACTTCTATATATTTATCCTATAATAGCATATAAATAACACTGTCAGACTCAAAATTAAAGCATCCAAATGTGCCTACTGTATGATACCTAGTTTAATGAAAATTGTCTTTTTTTTTAATGCATTAAATTCAAGAGTCTTCCATAGCTTCAAGCTGCTTTAAACATGATAAAATATTTTTAAATATTCGATGAAAAACATAAATTGTAATTGCCTTTGCAATTACAGGGTAACTGTAACAAATACGTTTAAGCACTGAAATGACTAAACCTGAAATAGATATGTAAAAACACACACAAAAAAAAAACTAATAAAAATGACAAAAGTATATTAAGTCACTAAAACCTGAACTAAAATATAAAAATAAAAGCATATTTAAAATATTGATAAATACTAATAGTATAGAAAAAATAAAAAATAAAATCACAGAATAAAAGCAACAACATTTATCCATAATGCCTATTTTACTGAAAATGTATGTTTAATTATGAAGGAAGAATCTATTATTGCTTAAAGCTGCTTCAGAAATCATTTAAAACAAAGTTCGAAAATAGTTTAGTAAACGTATTGTCCGTGATGTGGCAAATGCTTAGACAATAGATGTATTTTATACAAGCAAATCATAAAAATAACTTTGGATTTAATATTCTAAGTTATTTAGAGAACATCATTCATCCAAAATGACATGTCTAAACTTAGCAGTCTGACCACACACACAACAACAGAACAGTGTCACAGAAGCAATACATATTTTGTGACAGGTTTTTTTGTTTTGTTTTTGTTTTTTAGCTTATATTTTTTTACTTCAAAAACCCAAAGTCATTCTCTAGGGATGAGAAACATGTCACTGTTCAGTAATCATAAAGTCAAAATACTGACATATTCCTGCTGTGTAAACCAGAAAGGCACAAGGGGTGGAATATAAAAATAGATTTGAAAACACCATACAGTTGCTTCTGAGTGGTTCTTGGGGCATAGCCATGTGCTGTTGGGGTTTTCTGGGTAGATCCCAGGTCAAAACAGTCTATTCATTTAGCAAAAGCAAACCTCTCATCAGCAAGATGCACAATTTCATGTCTGTGGTACAAATGGGTTACATACTAAAGTTACAAACTAAAATGTAACACTTAAGGGGTTTTATAATCATGCTGCACCTAGAAGACAATATTAATCACCTGACTGTTTACAACAGTATAAATTAAGTCTACAACTACTATGAAATTAATAGGAGAAATCAAAGCAAAATTTACTTCTCAATTTAAAAACACTGATGTTAACTAGTTTATAGTAATTCCTCTTATACACTTCCTTTTGAAAGTTTGGAATAACCTTTTTATGTCAATAATTGATCAAAATGCAGTTAAACAACAATATTTTATATCACAACTTAATAATTGTTATATATATATATGAAAACTGTCATACATTACCATTCAAAAGTTTGGGGTAAATAAGATTTAAAAAAAAAAGCAAGGACACGTTAAATTGGTCAAAAGTGGAAGACTTATTATAATGTTACAAAAGATTAAACTAAATAAATGCTAAACTTCTATTTATCAAAGAATGCATCATTATTTCCACTTCAGCACTGATAATAACAAAAACCATTATTATTTTTTGAGCACCGTTAATAATTGACAATAACCGAGCAGTAAATCAGCATATGAGAATGATTTCTGAAGGATCATGTGACCCTGAAGACTGGAGTAATGATGCAGAAAATTCAGCTTTTCATTACAGGAATAAATTACACTTTAAAACATATTCAAATAGAAAACAGTTATTTAAAAACAGAATATTTTATCAATATTTCTTGGAAAAACTGTTTCAATTTTTTTTAATTATTCCAAACCTTTGACCAGTAGTGTATATTTTTTAATTTAAATATTTTAGTGCTTTTTTGTAATGGCATGCTGTGCTTTAGCTATTTGCAGAGTTCAATCCTCTCAAAGAAGCTGGGTCTTTAAATGTATCCTCTTTAAAGAACCACAGAAACAGCTGTACACATTCCCAAAACCAGCCTAATTATACAGGGCTTTTCCTTAAGACCAATCAGTCTTTTAGAAATATGTTGTTCTGCTTTTGGTATAGCTGCTGTGGATATTACTGAGATCTTGCTTTAAAAAAGGAACTCGAAGAGAACAATTGGTTATATTGCCTATCCTGTAACTGTGAGAAGGGATCCAATGGTGTGTGTCCGTATCGACAGGGGAGGTAATGGCCGTGGGCAGGTCTAATCCATCTTACCCTCGTAGGTGATGTGGAAACCAGGTTTGTTCTGTGAGTAGTCGCTGTGAAAGAAGAAGCTGGTCTCATGAGTCGTGCTGAAGAAAGGTTCTGGAACAAGGGGACCACTGAATCTATCGATCACCGAGCCCGAGTCCAGCGTCCCGCTACGGACTTCAAGGTAGTCGTGCACAGCTTCCGTGGAGAAGTTGAGAAATTGCAGGTGAATCCCTGGATCATAAACAATAGCAGGAGAGATATAGTACATCTGAACAATGAGATATCTGAAGGCAAACTTTAAAGGTTCAAAATAAAGAAGAAAAAAAAAACATGACTTGCAGCTTCAAGAAACACAATAACAAGTAACTTTTTAGGTTTTAGTTAACAAAGATAGCAATTATATTGGAGATCATTTGGTCATTTGGAAATATGTGAGTTCTTAATTAGATGATCTGGATTTTTATACTTTTGAACTCTATAGGAAACATATGAGGCGAGGTATTTTTCTTTGCAGGAGAAACATCTAAGCAGGAGATGTAATTCTGTCTAAAGATATAAACAAATGAAACCTTATTTCGGGAAAAGAAGGAAAATGCTAAGTTACAAGATACAGACCAAAGCCAACAGGAAGTTTAACTGTCCAGTTGCAGTCAAGTCCACTGGGGTAATTTCCAGGAAAGCCTGGACTTAGGATGACTCCATTCAGGTCCGACAGGAACCCCCCGCACTCAGCTTAAAAGACAAGATCAGCAATGCACAGAGTCAGTGAAGACGGCGTACTGTACCTCACACAATGCAACATCACAAACAGATACTCAATGGAACAATCAAACAGATATTCATCAATTCCAAACTCCATTACAGAATCTAGTGATATGCAAAATGAACTCATTTCCACATATAAGAAAGCCTAGTGTTTTTGGTACAAACAAATAACAATGCAATGATGTGCAATAAGAAATGCTAATGGGATAAATGTACTGCCTTCATTTTGAGGTTGGGAGAAAATGATACATGGGTTGTGTTTTCTCCTAATGACTTATTAAATGAACACCATCAGAGCTCGCTGGGACTCAAAGGCCAATATTGAAGCAAGTAAGTATATCCCCTTGATTTTAGTCTGAAGTGTGTGAACTTGTCCCTGTGTGCTTGGTTGTGTTTGCATTCTTCTTATTGGCAAACGTGTAATGAATGGCCTCTTGGATTCGTGTGTCCATATACAGTACTTTAGAACAGCAATTGGAATGTCAATAGAGAACATTGAATCTTCTGTTTACACCGCAGAAGCTGGATCAATTCAACTTTAAGTGTCACTCTTCAGCCACAGCCGTGCCGAACGCTACCAGTCAAGAGTCGTGATGCATTCTATATAGATTGAGATTTACCTTTTTATCCAAATTCAATTACTGAATTTTAGCGAAGAATTATTAAAATGGTAGCATTGTAACTAAACTTTTAAACAAAAAAATAAATGAAATGAATTCAATGTCGGTTCAATATGAAAACATATCGTACAAACAAATCCTGCACCATATATTTGCATTAACATAGATGATAAAAAAAAATCATTCATGGCTATAGGTGATGTTTCAAATCAGAAGAAATAGCATAAATTCAGCATTCAGAACTCAACTGAGCTTAACTTTTAAATTCTAATTCAATTGCAGAATTTAAGGAAGTATGCTTAAATATGAACAAAGTTTAATCATTTAATAGTTTGGTGTTGCATACACAAGCAATGATGTAGATCGCTGCTTAACCATATTATGATACACTGTTGGAGAAACTAGCTAGCTAGTCACCACTGTTTCCTAAAAACAACTTATTGACATCAAGCATGTGATGGTGTGATAACTTCTGCTGATTAATCAGTTTGAGATCAAATTAGACTTTTGCTGTAAAAAAACAAACATGGCATCTGAGAATTTCTTTGCTGTTTTTGTTCTCCATTATATTGCAGGTCTCCTCTTGGTACTGGAACAAGTACCCATACAGTATACACACTCCTCATAAAGGGGTTTTGATTCTCTTAACAAACTAAAAGACATCAAAATAAATGTTTGGAATGAAAAATATAGATCACAGTACATGTTTACATGTTTAACACATGCTTGCTTGTTTCATTTAAGTGCATGATCTATTTAAAGTCAATATGTCATAGTAACAAGAAACTACAGTATGATTCGAAACACAGGTCAAGAGCTGTTTGCGAATGCTGGTTAGAACTGTGGATTCAGGAAATGCACCTTAAGATTTTCGAGAAACACTTATCACAAACGTCACCGTGCACACTGAACATTTGCAAGTGATGATCTAATTGTGTAATTCCATATATGAAATTTCTATATTCCATAGTTATGAAACAGCTGCAACATTGAAATCAAATAAGATGAAACAGCACAAATTCATGATTTTAAATTCAGTTGAGCTTATCCTTTAAATCAGTTCCTAAATTGAAGGAATTAAAATGTAATGAAATGAAATAAATAAATAATGAATGCATGTTACAATACACTCAACATATTTGGAAAATTATTAGATGATATAAACAGTAAATGTCTGGAATTGCAAATAATGTTATTAATATGCAATTATTTGTTATTTTCTGGATCCAGGTGGAAGAACAATTTCTTTTCCCAGAATCCTAGAGCAATTCTACCATTACATTTCCAGTGAAAATGTGAATTTAATCTTCTAACATGCTTTTCAATACAGTAAAATTTAAATGAATTTAAAAGTGGTTTGTTAAAAACACAATTTTTAAACATCAAGGTATAGTGAACAGTTTCAAATCATCAAAGACATAGTTAAAACTATCAGTCAAAATTCATTCATCTTTGTTAACATTAGTTAATAAAAAGACAATGTTAGCTCAGGTCCATTCAATCGTTTGAAAAGACATGACTTTTGATTTTAATAATTTTATAGTACTGTATAGTAATATTACAGTCACTTTTTATGGTACTGAAATTCAAGAAATACTTACATTTGCATGCAATGCAGAGAACATCTTTTAAAACTAATCTACAATAAAGTAAGCGATGCACAATAACTATAATGAAGTAAAGTGCATCCTTTTGCATTGTTGCACCAGCCACTTAACCTGAGGCCCTGCGGCGTCTGTCACTGCTATTAGTGGACTGTAAGTCACTCTGGATGAACAGCATTATCTAGATGGCCAGAAACTTGTGAGTGATGGTGTTATAGCCACAAGAAATCATGAGACACAGAAGAAGGCTTTAAGGCTAATAGATTTCAACAAAAGAGTCAATGAAAAACACTGAAGCTTAGACTGAACAGGACCTCGAAGATCTAGCCTGAAGAAAGCTTTTCCATAGTCCATTTGATTAAACAGGGCTCTAACAGACCATGGTTGATCAAATAAGATGAAACCGCACAATCTCCTCAACTAACAGGAACATAAGGTTATTGTGAGCCACTAATTTGAGGAATTGAGATTACGGAGAAATACAGCAGTGGTAATGCTCTCAATGAAAAGGCCAAACATAGAGAAATGACTGCTAATAAAACATACCTAGACAGAGGGGTGCTGGGTAGTTCCATCTTCTGACAGGCCCCGGCATGCAGGTTATATATGCACTTCCCTGCAACGAGTGGAAATGAAGATATTGACTTTTCCAAGAAGCTCTCACCAATTCTGAAGGAAGATGAATCACTCATAGGAAATGTATCATTCAACGTGCTCTTCCACGTACGACATGAGAGCAAAAATAACAAAGCCTTGGCACTGTGAATTAATCTAATAGCACACAGAAGAACAGAAAATCAAACGATGAACTTTAAGCTCCTTCAACAACAGGCACCTCTGAATTTAGCTTTTTCTCTTCTTTTTTTTACACAAACTTTCACTAGTTTATCTTTACATGTCCAACAGTATCTAGAGTATACATGCATCATAAGAGAACTCTGGTGAAAAATTATATGTTACACACATTGCAGCTTATTTCATATAGCATGCATTTTATGCATTAAATACACACAATGAAATAATTTTTCACACATTTTGCATTATTATACAATAAAGGTATATATTACATTGTGAACATGCCAAGGTTAATTTCATTGCTAGTGTTTCATGCATTCGAAGTAAACATCTAAATATTTATTTTCACATATTTTGTATAATTTCATTGTAAACATGCTAAGCTCATGCACCCTAAAGACAAACAAAAAATATTTTCACACTTCTTGGATAATTCTACAAAATTACAGACTGGAAATTACAAGAAATTACAAGTTTTTCACACACACATCATATTGTGTCTCAAGCTTTTCAGTGACACAGTTAATTTCGGCAAGAAAATAAAAATAACCTGGGAGAAAACGAGGGAAAATCTCAGTTAATATTCCATGATACATTTTGATATTTTAAGATCAAAAGTATGGATCTGGTACAAGATTAAAAACAACAACATCTACACATAAAAAGCAGCAAATTCATAAGGAAAAAGAAATTTTAATGCATCCTTTAAAAAGAAAAAACATCAACCCTTGGGACACATGAGTGCTCCTAATTGAACAAACACTGTTTGATTGAATGCCACTTTTCTTAAAGATGTTCTGAAAGCCAGTCACCTGTTTAATGCACTGCCAATTACACAAGCAACAATGGCGAAATGCCAAAATGAGCAGCCAAAAACCTTGCCAAATGTCTCTGAGCATTTGAAGCTGAGAACACCAAGCTATCACTGCCATATTATGATATGAAATCGCCCACCTTTAGAGTGTATCCTTGTTCACAGTGAAATGAGACAACATCACCCACGAAGTAGCGGTCGCCCACTTTCACACCATTGCTCGGGGTTTGAGGTTCTGGGCAGGAGTCCAAACCTATTGCTTAGGACACAGGAAACTCTCTTCATTTGTCAGAATGTGACTGTTCCCCAACACAAATGAAAACTGATTTGCATTTACAGTGCGAGATGCAAAGGAGCCCCGCGAGAGAAATGAGTCATAAAAATCGTTGCTTGATTCATGTAGTGGGTAAATTCAATTCATTTGCGGTTGCCTGTGGCAGGGCTTCCCAAACTGTCTTTGTAAGCTGAACCGCTTTGAATTCAAATATTTTCTTGAAGTAAACCCTGAGATTTTAAGTTAAGATTGGTTTAAAACCATGTTCACATGTTTACAGTTCTCTGATGTTGGTCACTGGTCAAATGATACAGTATGCAGGAAAACAAATAGTAATAAAAATATTTTGATTGTTTTTTGTTTTTATTAAATCATTTACTAACAGTTTAATTTACTAACATTTAAATGTAAATGTTAGTAAACATTTACATTTACTAACAGTGCAATTGTGATTGCAGTTTGAACTCCAATATAATGATTACTTCAGTGATATTAATAATAATACAATTGCTTTTACTATTAATATTATTTTGATCTAAATTGTATTGTGCTTAATAATAATAATATTAATAATAATAATAATAAAATATTTTATACAGAACTACTAAATGGATGCTTTTTTCTGCCACAGGATAAAAAATAAGTATAAAAATGGTAATTGCAACATTTTATCTCACAATTCTAACTTTTTTCTTGAAATTGTGACTTTATATCTCAGAATATAATTCTGGCATTTTTCTTACAATCCTGAGCAAAAAAATAAAAAATAAAAAAATTGCAAGACAAACACACAATTGTGTGACATAAAATCTAGATTCTGATAAAAGAAAAAATCATACTTGTGAGAAATAAACTCGCAAAAGTAAAACTTGTTTCTGCATTGAAAAAAATAATAATAATTGTGACTTTATCTCGCATATAGTCTTTTTATCTCTCAATTAAGACTTTTCTTCTCAAAATTTTGAGTTGTAAATTGTAGTCAGAATTGTCAGATAAAAAATACATTAATAAAAAATATATATATATTCTGTGGGAGAAATTAGCTTCCAGTTTTTTGTTGAGTTTATCTCTTGTGAGTCCGATTTTTTTTCTGGCACTTATTAGTTTAAATCTCACATTGCATCTGACTTATCTTCAGAGTTTATATTTCACAATTATGATTTTATTTTTCTGACAATTTGGAATTTGTTCTCAGAATTACAAGAAGAAAAAAAAAATCAGAATGAGATATAAATTTAGGATTGAAATAAAAAATCTGAATTATGAAATAAAATTTAGAATTATTAGTTTTTTACATTTTTTATTAAGCATCCATAGGAAACCAGGATTTGTGGTCTGACTGCAGAGGTGAACAGTCATCATACCTGTGTACTCCAAGTGAAAGCCAGCTCCAGAAACGCTCATGTCAGTCTGAAAGGTGAGGAACAGGTTGTTGGACGTGGTGTTCAGCAGGGGTGGAATCGTGGTTCCTACAAGAATATATATTAGATAATAATTTTTATTTGCATGATTGCTCTCTGCAGTCAATCATGGTACGACTGTCACATTCCTTCATGAGGCTTTATCATTCAACTCTGTCATGACTGTCATAGTCTTTATCAGGTTGCTAGGTCTATAGATGAAGTGGCGTCGCCGCTAAAGTTGGGTCACACCTCGCCACGGTCTGTCCACCTAATCATTGTGAAATTACAGCTGGTCACACAACAAGACAGATCAGACCTATTGCAGTTTTGTGAACCTGCAGTGACCTCCATCCAGAAGAGCGATGCTCTGCAGCCGCTCTGGAATCTGGATGATGGGTTATTTGTTGAGCGGTCGCTTGACGTTCAGTGCTAAAGAGGTTGTGACGAATAGAGGCAGGCATTACACTTGCAGCCTTAACCGCAGGGGGAATTTAGACCGAGGTGGTCTCATATTTCCCATCGGTGACGCCACACGAACAGCATCAAAGCATATTTTGTCCATGGCCATTTCACCTTCTTTATGCATGAGGCGTCTCAATCCTATAACTTCCTTAATCTTTCATTTGTCCTCGGAGCAGATTAAACGTCAAACTGTCAACAATACTTAATGCTTTGTCTGAGAGGGATGGCGCTACACTGATATCGTTCTGTCTTCTACTTATCCAGAGAAAACAAAAGGTCTGTAAAACACTATACCAAGAGGAAACCTTATAACACTGCTTATGAAGCTGTTGATCCATGATATCCCACAACAGCTCAAATATTGATATGCTTTGGATGACAAAACAAATCTCTAGATGAAAGCCAGCCGGCATGAGGTTACATTACTTATTTCCCAGATGTTTCTTTGGACTGACTAGAGTGTGTAAAAACACCCCACAACACCGGGGATGACTGCACAATTGTTTTATTTGCAGAACATATAAAAGTCAACATGGTGTGCTTGGGTTATTTGGAAAACAGTATAAAATTTAGGGTGAAAAACAGATGCTTTCCATCTTACCCGAATAGCTTCCTAGTCGTGGAGCATTGCTGTCGACACCATCGTAAAAGTCTAGAGAGTCCCAGTTGTGTTCGGTGGAAAAAGTCACAACTGTAATCTACAGAAAGAAATGCACACACATATTACAAAATATATAAAATACTTTGTTTTTGAATATGTTCATCTA
The DNA here is from genome assembly GCF_023724105.1 of Carassius gibelio. Lineage (NCBI taxonomy): Eukaryota > Metazoa > Chordata > Actinopteri > Cypriniformes > Cyprinidae > Carassius > Carassius gibelio. The sequence goes on along the minus strand of NC_068386.1, from coordinate 3,391,399 downwards.
GTTTTGAGTCAACTACATTTTTGAGTGAAATATGTCACATTTAAATGTTAATTTTAATAATAAATAACTACATTTTGTATAAATCTAAATAAAAACGAGCCATGGTCTGATAAGTACATAAATAATTATATAAGTACAAATACGTATATAATCATGCAATACTTAAACATGCTAATAATTCTTTAAAATGGGGAGAAATCACCTCTCATGTCTTTGTTTGTTGACATCAAAGGCTTTATATTCAATCAAACGGTGAAATCTGTCAATATGACTAATGCTAAATCAACATTTGTTCCATGTCTTTGGATGATGAATCACATTTATGCACATTTATGTTTTTGTATTTACACTATTCAGTTTATATGATGTTAATAATTTTGCATATTGTTCTCCTAAGCAGTATAATGATGAACAATCCTGGTACTCTGTTTGATGTCCAATGAAAAGCAAAACTAATTGAGAACCACTGCTGCACATTAGATATCAGCTTTTAAAAAAAAACATATTGGTTAACTGTTAATATATCAATACATTGTTTCCCTGTATAACATATTGCATCACTATAAAATGAAGTTTCACCTGCTTAAAACTTCAAAAGTTATAAAGGATGGCCAACATGTAATAGCCTATTCAGCAAATAAAGCAAAGCAGATAATAATTGGATTCCCTTGATGACATTTTTATCCCCTTGCAATAATCAAACACACTTCTACTGATCATAATCCACAATGTTTTTTAGATGATGCTACAAAACTTAAATAAATAAATCGTTTTGTCTCACTTGGATTCCAGTTCCCTCCGGCACAAAGACCTTCCATACACAGTTCAGATGGTTGTCATAGGGGTCGGGGTAGCCCGGAGACAGAATGGTCCCGCGGCGCGTGGTCAGAACTCCTCCACATGGAACTGAGAGACAGATTTCAGAAAAAAAGACTAAACATAGGACACAAGCAAAACAAACAAAAGCAAGTAAACAATGCCTTTCTGAGCCAAACCATATGGAAAGACAAATATATAATAAAATCAATAACTACAAAAATAAAAAACGGATTACAAAGAATTATGTGATTATGTAAAGAATTATAATACAATTTTAAGAACACCTTAAATATAAAGTATAGTCAGATATAAATTTGACATGAATTAAACATGAAACGTATCCACAATCCATGTGAAGGTTTTCTCAGCACTAAACATGGTATAGAAATAAATCCAGTAAAACCCTCTGACAAAAATGATGATAAAATGAATAAACTGATAATAATAACAATGGTGAGTGACAAGCCGAAATGCTTCAAAAGAGCATTTAAACCATTTAAAAGACTTTAAACTTTTTTTTTTTTTTGTGCTGACTTTAAAGATGTGTAAAACATTGAGGGGATATCTGAACATGAACAACAAAAACCAGCACCAAAAGAATGCATTCTTTTTGTTGCACTACTGCATGAGAGAACATTATTGATGACCTTGCAGCTACTGTATAATATCTTCTATTCTAAAATGAGCTGTTTTCAAAAGCTCCATGTGAGAACGGACTACTTTTAATGATGCTCTTGCTGAAGCAACCAGCCAACAATCAACTGGGTCAGTCCATCTTTACCCAGCTCCAGTGGGATGTCATTACCAGGTGCACACATTAATGTTAATACATGTCGCGGCATCTACTTTAATCTAGCATGGACGTGACCTAGACTAGTTATGCATTAAAAAAGGCACCTTATTTTACATGCATTACGTCTTGGGAACTGCTTCCAGATCCAGTGTCCTGTACGGTGTGGCCATGACCACAATCTCCGAGACCTTCATCTTTCATAGGCTTCATCCTGCTCTGCTTAAAAGGCATTATGCATTCATAATTTTCAATTATTCAACCCCGTACTCCTCCTATTTGAAGTTTCCTTTCATATTTCAGCCCACTGAAGGGAATCCTTTGAGCAAAGAGTAACTCTTATCTTCTGAAGACTTGTCGAGTTTAAGTGCAAGCATAATGATATTTTTGGTCACAGCCAGCCGACAGACACTAATTCAATCTATGTAAAACTGGACACTTGAGCGGATAAACACAACTGGCTATTAGACAAGATTGCAAGGCACAGTATACAAATATAAAAGAATGATTCATTCGAAAATTGGTCATTTTTGAACCCATATGACTTTCTTCTGCCGAGCACATGTTTTTTTTTTTTTTAAGTTTTAAATATAACAAAAAGCATAATTAAAATAACATTAAAGTAGTCTATATAAGACATGTACCATATTCCAAGTCCAGTCCTTTCCAATGCTGAGTCTCTGTTGGAGTATAAGTGAATGAAAAAGTGCAAAACATTTACGTGTTCAGTATTTTTTATTTTATTTTCAGTGAAAACATTTAAACGTCATTGAAATGAGAATCTTCTTTGAGAAGCTGCATTGCAAAAGATTGATATTTTCTATCCACACTGGGAAATAGTTTTATCTGTCTTAAGCAAAATCATATTTTGTTAAATTGATGCTTAAAATGTCAACAAAATCTGGAAACAGGGTAATAAAAATACATTTAAGTTCAGATATGATCACTGAAAACTACTTACTGATTTATCTTGATTTAAAGATGCCGGAAAACATGACAAAATACTGATTAAGAAAGTGATTTATTGCACTAGATGCATTTATGCCTTCTTGAGAACTTGCAAAGCATAACCTTCTCATCATCAGTCAGTGACAAAGATCCCAAGGACTCGTAACCGCTGCTGTATGTACACAATTACTGCACTGTGCTTTCTAATTGACCAGAAACATGTCATTTTAATTGACTTCAATTTTCCAGTTTCATTAGCTCTTTCAAAACATTCAAAGCACACAAGCGTCAGCAAAGAACAAAAGCTGGGGGAACACACACTCTAACTGGAATAAAATCGAAAGGACGCGAAATGAATCTTCTGGCAAGCCTGGCATTCTTTGTCACCTTTGGAGGGCTCAGTAAAGCAATTTTTATTTGCTTGTTGAGGCTTCGCCAGACATTGTGCTCAGCACCTTTTGTGTAGCTATCAATAAGTGCGAATCCTCTCTGGATGTTAACTACCACAAGGGCGTTCTGTCTTCCCCGGCACCGAGGCGATCAGGAGGCCTGAGTCAATCACTTTGTGTTCATTTGCCAGGTGCACCTCCAGGAGGCACATCGTTGCTTTTGTACAGTGCAAAAAAAAGTCACATATCTGTTTGTGCTTTAGCTTTTTCCTTATTTATTCTCCCTTCAGTTGCCTGGAAGTCTACGCAATTATTCAGTTGACTTCCATTTGGAGTACATCTATACTCTGCCGGTGATGTCCCACACGCTCTCACGCCCCCCACTATAATCAAAAAGGTTTCCAGCTACGTTAATGTCATCATTAGAATCCGGCGCTCAAAGAGAGGATGAGCAAGTCACTCGGGGCAGAGAGCAATTTCATGTAAATCAATGGAACGTGAGCAGACACTACCATCAATAGAATGGTAATGTTAACACTTGATCATGGCTAGTACAAGCGCGTCATTTGGTTTGCTAGCAATGCTAGACTCAGACCGTATCATTAATGCTGCATAGTGTAAATCTTCATTTTACTGGGTCTTTTTATTTATTTATTTTAAGCACAGCAAGTTAATAGTAAATTAAAATATAATGCTGTCAACCTATTTTAGATGAATGCTACAATTCCACAATTAATTTTAATTATTACTAATATAACAATTGCAGAATTAAGTAGCATTATAAGTAACAGAATAGAACATTTCTAGCAAAATAAATTGCATTTAACTTTAGTTTTTTTATTTTATTTTAAATAAGTACATTAAATCTTAAATTAAAATGGCAAATTAAGATCAATGCTCTAATTGCAGAATTAATATTTTTTTGTAATATAATTTTAATAAAACAATATTTCAATTTAATTAATATTTTATAACAAAAAATATTTAATTCAAATTTTATAAACGTATTAATCTTCTTTTTTTTGTTTTCATAATTTAGATTAATAAATACTAAATAAAAATAATTAAAATGGAAAATGAATGCTGTCACTCTGATTTAAATTAATGCAGAGCAATGCAGGATTAATTTTTAGAAGTAACATAATTGCAGAATTAATTTGATTTACTTGAAGTATAATAAAATAATGTAATATTTTAATAAAATTCTAATTGTCCTGTAATTGTTATATTATTAAATTACATATTAAATATACTAAATTTGATTATTAACAATATATTATAAACACTTTAAGATAGTAATTTAATTATTATTTTTCCATTTAAAAAATAAATTGTAAAAAAAAAAAAGAATAATACTTTGAAATATTAAATAAAAAAAATAAAATTTTCACTATAATTTAGATTAATGCTCTAACTGCATAATTAAATAGCATTAAAATGCCACTTCAGAAAAATTTATAAAATACATTGATGATATTTCAATAAAATTAATAGTATGTTCTTTTATTATTATGTATTTATTACTATTATTTATTATTATTAATACTAATTATTATATTAAGATTAATGTTCTAAATATATAATTAATTAGTATTCATCTATTTAGAGGTATTCCTAGTTTCAGTGTAGCTACTTTTCTTATAGGTACTTCAGCACCAATGCTTGGTATTACCAATACTACAGAAAGAGATACTACGACATAAAGTGACAGAGGTGAATCCAGCAATGGACACATGGACCTGTAGCAAAAATAAATAAATAAAAGATTTACGTGAAGCGGCTACCAATAGCAAACCTGTGCAAAACCCACACACTTTAAAAGTGAATATAAAACTGCTGGTGATTCAGTGGCTTTTCCCTTTAGTGGAAATAATTGATGATAACAGGGTGTTACTATCAGAGGTGCGGTGTTTGATTTACTCTCTTACAGCAACATTGTTTTCAGTTGCTAATTTCTAGGAGTTATAAATTGGTTATTAAAGGGATTGTTTACCCAAAAACTAAATTTGCTATTTCTGTCATGACATCTCGGCATGGTAATGTACATGACAGTGTTAATGTATTTGGTCTTGGCAGAATTGGCTACACTGCTGCCGAGACTTCCAATACATACACAACACGCTGCTGTGAGCATGTAGGAAATACTGCTGCTGCACATATAACACATATGAATAAACCCTACAGCATGCATCAATCACCCCGTAACAGATCTATACAGGTGGAGCTGGGGAAGGTGGAGGGTTTCTGAAGTGCGCTGTGGATTTCTACTGCAAACAAAAGCCAGGTATTTGAAATCTGAGCAGTGAGCTCATTGGCTACTGATACAGGAGAAAACCAATCAGCTGTGCCATGTGATAATGATGTCATTAGGTCAGACTCCACAATCTAGAGTTTCATGCCAGAACTCTTCATTTACTCACCCTCAAGCCATCCAAGATGACTTTTTTGGTTCAGTAGAACAGTAAAGATGATTTTTAGCTGAAACCGTGATCCTTGGTGATTCATGAAATGCAATCTACAGCTTCTGTCACTTGAAAGTCAAAAAGCAGCATATACATATAATTATTACCCATGAAGATATATTGAGGCCTTATGAAGCGAAGCAATCAGTCTGTGCCTTCAATAAACTCGTTCAAATTAACTCATTCACTAGTTTGTTTACACAATCACACAAAAAATTTAACATACACACAATAACATTATTACAGCAACCAATAATAATGCAAAAGGTGGAAGTTTTACATGTCTAAAGCATATAAAGTGAATAAACTAGCCTTAATCAACTAACCTTTTTACATAAACCATTAAAAAACATAAAAATGTTCACACCTTCATTCAAGTGCTCAGTTCATGCATGCGTATATCAGCGGTCTTCGGTCCAAGTTGAACTGTTACTTCGGTTCAGTGACTGTTGGAGGAACCGGAGCACTGAATGAGTTAATTCATCACAGGATCAGATACGCTGATGTTTTGGCTCATTTCGAGTCGGAGTGACTGTGAGGCATCCAGAAGTGAGTTTAGATAGAGTTAACAAGTAGATCTGTGCTGCTTGAGTCACAACCTGTTTCAGGCTGGTTCAGTCCGATTTGGTGAACTGGTTTAACAAGTTCATTAAACAGAACCAATTCAAAAGACTGATTCGGTTGTCAAACCGGACATCACTCCAGCCCGTTAGATTACAGGTAATAATGTTGTAAATAATGTTACGTTTCTTGCATAGACCAATAGGTTTGCTTCATAAGCCCTCAATAAAACATCAGAAGCAACGGTTATTCATTTCGTGTAGACTGCTATGCTTTTTTGGACTCTCAGAATAACGGAGGCTATAATTGCATTTAATGAATCACCAAGGACCACGGTTTCAGCTAAAAATCTTTACTGTTCTACTGAAGAAAAGGGCCATCTTGGGGTGAACTATTGGTTATAAATGTGAGGCTGATCGATAGTGATTTTATCATTAGGAACATGCATATCCTGGTTTCACATGTGAAGGAGCTATTTACTGTACACAGAAATCTTAAGGTAAGGCATAAAAAAATAATAATAATTCCAAGGATGAGTGAAAGGTGAAAAATGATGAAAATATATCAGACGAAAAAAATGCTATGATTTTGATTCTGTAATACAAAATCATGACTATTTGTGCTTTACGCTGAGACAATAATACTGCATTGTTTGGTTTGTGAGAGAGTAAGGATGGTGGCTCTGCTTCTGTCGCCTGTTGATTCTCTCATAGGAGCATTTCTATTAAACTGCATGAGGACTCGGTTAGAAGGAAAGTATTCTGTCAACTTGCATCAAGAGATTTACCCGAGATCCACATTTACTTGAAATTGCATTTCACGGGGGCCTCCACCCTGTGTGAACACTCCTGTATCCATTAGCTCCCAGCACATTTATTTTTAATAAAACCCCCTCAAATATCTCTGACTCTGTTGCACAGCACAGTGAGTGACTTCTAAGGACCAGCATCCAAACCACCGTGGAACTACACAGGTGACTTATCTGGAACGCTCTACAAATGCAGAAACTCAGACAAATGGTGCTCCTCACGCAAAGCACGCTGCAGATTCCACTCATTCCTTATTTCAATACAGTTCAGCTTTAACGTGTTGCTAGGCAAAGATCATGATAATCCAATTACTTAATAATCAAGCATAACAATTCATAGCACACTCAAATAATAGATAAGTAAACAAATACATTTCTTAATTTTGATGTTATACATTTAAATAGGTTAATATATACATTATACATATATATATATATATATATATATATATATATATATATATATATATATATATATATATATATATACACACACACACACATATATATAATATAAATTCATAAATATTAAACAATAGCTTAAGTAAAACTTTCACAATCTAGTAACATCTAAAATGTAAAATAAATGTAAATACATATAATAATAAATACATTAATAATAAATATAAAAAATATTAAAGTATATAATCTTTGATTAATCTGGATAGATTTATTTTTTTAATTGCTATTAAAGTATTAATTACAATACCCTGAAATAGCAAATTTCTAAATGTATAAATATTAGTATTCAATAGTTTAAGTAATACTAGTAACATTGCAAATAAATTAACTTTTACTCAATTTCATTTAATTTAACAGTATTATATTTATCTATGATATTAATAATATAAATAAAAAAATAAGAAATGTTAAGTATATCATTGTTGATTCATTTGGAGATACAAATACTAATATGAAAATTAATAAACACTATTATTTAGCAATTTAAGTTATATTTAAACGCAGTCACATTTAAAATGACATTTTCATTATTTTCATTAAAAACACACTCTAATGAAAGTATGTCATCTGATTAAATGTATTAATATATACATAATATAAACATATATTTTATATATTTAATTCCAGATTTTCGACTCTTTTGCAGTGCACTAGGAGATTGTCTTCTCCATGAGAGCATGCAATGCTGCCTTAAAATTTGGCTAAAACTAGGCATTTTAGAAAACAGCACAATCTTTTTGGAACAGCCTGGGATGCACCTAAAATGCTGCCTTGTGAGGGCAGCTCATTAAGTCACACATTAGTGGTCAGACATTAACTGGTCATCTGGTCATAACTGACGTCAACCCCACAGGTCCTCCCCAGCAGCAGGGGGCAGTATTGAGCGGACAGACGTGTGGGGGTGTACATACCGACACATGTTGGCACAGTGCCGTTCCATTGGGCCAGTGTGTTGGGCACTGCCTCACACCTGATGGCACTAGCACCATGAAGAGTGTAACCTGGGTTACACTCGAAAAGCACCACCGTGCCCATTCCAAAGTCATTCCCAATACGCTTCCCATAGCGAGGCTCGGGCACGGAGCTGCATTGGGAAGCACTGGTCCTTGGAACAGCTGCAGAAATACAAGAAGACAAACAATATTTATGTTTTATCTGCAAAATAAATATACATTTCCATTCAAAACTTTGGAGTCACTATTTTTTTTCTTTTTTATAATTCTATTCAACACCAACACATTAAATTACATTAAATTAATCAAAAGAGTCAGCTATTAAAAATTCAGTTTTGCATCACAGTAATAAATTACATCTTTAAATATATTCAAAGAGAATACAGTTAATAAAATTGTAATAACATTCCACAATGTTATGTTTTTACTGTATTTTTAATCAAATAAATGCAGCCCTTTTTTAATAAAAAAACTAAACAAAAACAAATGCACAGACCCCAAACTTTTGCGCAGAAGTGTTGCAGTATACACTATACTGAATACATAGTGTATAAACTAACCATTCTAAAAAATAAAATAAAAGATTTTAAACTATAGTATGCTGCTTTAAAGTGTCCATCTATCATTAGTTATTTTACATGAACTGCAATATATATTGTTTGTATTATATTTGTTACACAGTGTACTGTGTTGTATACTGAACATTTTATGCATACAGTTTTAATTTAATGCATAACCTACAGAGTTATTTAAATAAAGAAAAAGATAAATACTGCACACTGCAAAAATAGCATGAGTAGTATGGAAGTAATGTTTTCCAACATAGATTAGTCAAGAAGTACATACCTTGATACACAAAATGAAAACCTTTAGCTGTGTTTGGTCCCTCGGTTTTGAACCTGATGGTGATTTCACTGGCAGAGCTCAGTGGTAAAGGCTCTCCTATCCAAAGAGAAGTTTGAGGAGAAGAAGAAAAGAAAAGCAGTTCTGTTATTTGTCTGCAGCTACAGCAATGACATAAATGAGAGCATTAATACGTCTGCTGAGCGCTGCCACATCAACACGGTGAAAGGAAATCATGTGTTTGCAGTACACCAACACGAGCGCTCCAAAAGTTGAAGACTACAAGGGAAAAAGTGTGATTGCATCCTTTTCTACTTTAATACAAATTATATTATATCCAGTATCAGCATAATTTAAGTGACAAATGACATGGAATTCAAAAAAAAAAAAAAAAAAAAAAACCTTTAATGTCACTTATAATTATGTAAAATGTTGTAATATAATATAACATTAATAAATATAAATTAGGGTAACTGCATTAATTTGCCATTTTAATTTAATGTTTAGTAAGTGATACTTAATATTTAGTATATCTATAAAATATCATAATAACAACAACAACAACAACAACATTTAATTACATTTTATTTTTTATATTTAGACTTTACTAGATTTCTAAACTATTACTTTATTACATTTTAAATTAGTATTTATAAATGTATATTTATAATGGTTTATATTATATGACATTATATTATATTATATTATATTAAATTATATTATATTATAACTGCATGTCAGAAGCACATTAACAACAACACAACATTCAGTGCAGCAGAGCTGATTTGAGAATGAGATCTGACTGCGGTAGTCCTTCATTAAGTTCAATGTCATCACATCTCAGCAGACGTGCCTTTAGTTGGTTTCACGCAATGATGGTAAACAAAGCCTTTTACCAGAGTGAGAGCCATGGGCAGAGGTGAGGAGCGCAGACTCTGTCGAGGGCCCGTCAAAGATCTCAAGCATATCATTCGGGGTCGTCTGGAAGAACATAAACTGGCCGAAGAGAACTGGAGTGAGAGACAGAAGAAAGAACTTCTTAAAAACAAAAACCTCCACTGTTGGTTAATGGCTGTAATTCATTTGCTTTAGCATATAAGACCTGGTTACAGTCAGGGGCGGATCTAGAAAAATATTGATGGGGTGGCGAGAAGGGGGCAGGAATTTTTGAGGGGTGGCAACATATGGCAGACATATATATATATATACACTGAATTTAGTCACAGTTATCACAGTTTGACAATAAATATATGTGCACACTACAAAAGGACACAGGCTATCATTTACAAACTTACTCTCATGCAATCAATGTCTTGCATTTGAAACAGTTCATATAAGGAATAAGTGACTATACCCCATAAGCACCACCACACTCACTAATGCATACAGTATATTAATACTTCTTTGTAAAATATTATTTGAAGTAACAAAACCATGGTTCATTTGCAGTTACCATGGCTACAAGAACGATGATTTGTCGTGTTATTGTTAAAACCATTGGTAATTGTCCTAAGGGAACCTGAAAAAAAAAAACTTTCACAGGAATGTGCCTGAAAGTGATAAACGGGCCTCGTTTTTACCTAAATGATATATTCTTTATTTTAATATATATAAAAAATGTATAAAGTGTGCATTGTTGCTGACACCTAAATTAACACATTACAATAGTTTTATGACTGCAAGTCTTTCTCCACAAATGCTATTGAGCTTCAAATTTGCGTTTGAGCCCATGTAAAAGAGTTGTATAATTTACATATGATTTACAGGTTATTTGAATAAATATCAAACATTTAATTTAATTGTGCATTATAGCTGACACCTACATGAACAATTACAGTTGTTTTTATGACTATAAGTCATTCTCCTCAAATGCTACTGACGTTAGAAAAGTGTATACCAATATCGCATGTAACTTTAGAGACGGTCCCTAAATTTGAGACTCTTCCAACGTCCAACATAAAGTCAACTTTATGCCTGTTTTTTTTTTTTTTTTTTTACTTTTAGTTTTCCTTTCCCTTCGCTGGATTGCTGATGTACTCTACCCGGGCATACATGTTCATCCATCAATTATGAACATTCAGCCGCAAACATGAGGTGCGAGCGGTCGCGAGCGCGGATAGGAGAATGGAGGAAGTTTTTTATTTTTTTTTTTTTTGGAGCAACTGGGATGGTGCCCATAGACAGTAGATGGTGTTCCCTCTGGGAGTTGGTGCTCTACGCAGACTGCGTACTCTGCGTTTAGGGAGCGACGGTACTGAATACCTTTAATATTGCAGACACTAGTCCATATCGAGATTTGATTAAATGCTCTACTTTTGATTTATTCATTAAAATATGGCCGAATTCCGTGACGTTCTGCTTTATACAGCAAGTTCCATTTCCGCGATTCAATCCCTGTCTCTTTTCAAACACAAACGGGGTGAATTTATGAATGAAAGTGTGAAAGTTAGTTCTGAAACAAAACGAAGTTGTTACGTATCCTCACGCTTTTTAAAACTGGGTAACGTATCACGTAGTAGCTAGACTACACCACTGTAACGTTAGTTATTTATCATCTCAAAGTCTGTGCTTTCATTAAAGCTACATTTATTGATAGATAATAATTTTTTTCCCAACTTTTCCTCCTGAGTGTCAGGCCGGTGACACACTGGCTGCGTGGCGGTTCTGCTGTGTGCGTAGCGGCTGCTTCGCGTTTTCTGTGTTTTTATACAGTCTATGGTCTTTACACACCAGAATCGTGCCTGGCGCGGCGCTGGCGCGCTGCTGCTGCTGTAGGTGACAGAGGGAGGTCACCGACAGACCAGGGTCTTGTCTTCATGACAACAGTATCTATACTTAATGTTGAGCATAAATATAAAGCCTACTGATTACTGATTGAGTCAGTTATGGGGATCGCGAATCATTTGAGTCAGTTTGGGGATCGCGAATCATTTGGATCAGTTCGGGAGTTCGTAGCGGGATCGCGAATCATTTGAGTAAGTTATGGGGATCGCGAATCATTTGAGTCAGTTATGGGGATCGCAAATCATTTGAGTCAGTTTGGGGATCGCGAATCATTTTATCAGTTCGTAGTGGGATCGCGAATCATTTGAGTAAGTTATGGGGATAGCGAATCATTTGAGTCAGTTCGGGAGTTCGGAGCGGGATCGCGAATCGTTTGAGTCAGTTTGGGGATCGCGAATCATTTGAGTCAGTTTGGGAGTTCGGAGCGGGATCGCGAATCGTTTGAGTCAGTTTGAGAATCGCGAATCATTTGAGTCAGTTTGGGAGTTCGTAGCGGGTTCGCGAATCATTTGAATCAGTTCGGGAGTTCGGAGCGGGATCACGAATCACGTAAATTTTCAAATTGGCCATAACCTTTAATTCGTTGCTGCCAACTGGGGTGGCAGCAGGGGTGGCAAGGCTTTCTTTCTTTTCTGCCACCTCGGTAGATACGCCCCTGGTTACAGTATATTTATATCGTTGCAGGAGAGTATATCTACAGATTATTTTTTATCAGTAGGCATCACTCCCAAAGGAAGATTTTTTTTTTTTTATCAGTTCTACATATATAAGAGAAGAGAATAAGAGAAAATTGGCTGTGGCAAAAAATAAATAATTAAAAATAAAAAAGGTAGTAAAACACCCAATGCACTGGGCTGCATCAGAATATCTAAACATGCAGAGGCAAGATCTGTAGTGTCAATTATAGCTGTCAAAAGTTCTGCTGGAGAATGAACAGAATATTGTGGTGCAGGTAACAGAAAATTAATAAACATTGTTCATTTTCTTGAAATAGTATTTCAATTATAAAAAAAACTACAACAACAAAAAAAAAAAAAAAAAAAAAAAGAGATACATTAATTAATACTAAATACAAATTACATTTTTATTCTTCCCAGTAGTCGAAATGTATGTTCAAAATGTAATACAGTTTATTTATTTGGAGAAGTAGTATTTCTATTAATATAAAATAATAACAAGCAACCAAATAAACTAATTTATTAACAATGCACTGATTTTTATTCTTCACAATAAAATAATAAATGTTTTATTACAGTTAATGTATATAATAATACTATTCATTCATTCATTCATTCGTTCAGAAATGCAATTGATATATCAGACATCTTATTTGTGATGGCTGTTCTATGGGTTGAAGGTGTAACAGAAATGGCGTTCTCCCTTATGGCTTTCAAAGGGACTGCGTAGTCAAGTAGTCCTAGAGCTAAAAAAACTTCCAGTATATGACAACATATCTTCAACAATAGAGCTCATATTTCTGTTCCTCCTTATAGCAGTGCTCCCAACACAATCATCACTTATTGAATTTAGCAGTAACCAACTCTACCAAAGTCACAGCACAAAGCCATAACGAGAGATTCAGACTTCTGCAGGGAAATGCAATAAATTAATCTCACATCTCTAAATAAAGCTATAAAACAGCAGAGGAGTTGATACTCAAACTCTAAAGAGAGTAAATGAATCTGGTTCGCCGAAGGGCCTCATAGCGGAGTCTGCCTTCAGGCAATTGCCACACATTAGACAGATAATAAAACACGATAGATGCCAGATCACAACGTGAGGAAAACAGCACCATGTGTTTGTCATTTTCTATGAATAATTCACAATCAAACTTGCACACTCTTTCTACTTTCAGGAATTTGAAAGAAATACATTTCCTGTAATTGGACAAGGTATGGTAGTTGCACATTTGTTTCATTTTTAAAACGGCAGCACATATTAAAGGGATCATATGACGTTGCTATAAAGAACATTATTTGGTGTAATGCAATGTGTTTATGCAGTTTAAGATTAAAAAAACATTATTTTACATATAATGTACATTATTGTTTCTCCTTTATGCCTTTCTGAAATGCGTCGATTTTTACAATGCTCATTGTTCTAAAAATAGCGAGGTGTGCTCTGATTGGCTAGCTATCCAGTGCATTGTGATTGGCCGAATTCCTCAAGCATGTGATGGAAATGTTACGCCCCTTAACACTGTGATGCCGTCTCCCTAGTCTCAGCCTCAGATGTCACGGACCGATGGCTAAACGTCTGATGCATATCGGACACAAAAGTGGAAACACAAGTCGTCATCTGATTGGTTGAATTCTACAGGATTTCCGTGAGATGCGTGTGTCGCGTTCTTTTCACCTGGAAACAAAGATACCGCGGCGCCAATCCCACTAACGAAGAAGAAAATGCTCTCCATTTGAATATATTTTCAACATTGATATTAATAAGAAATGTTTCTTGACAAAGTAAATCATCAAATAATGTCTAAAGGATCATGAAATTATCTTATGAATAAATTATATTGTTTACATTATTTATATATATATATATATATATATATATATATATATATATATCCTCAATTCATCTTAATTCTATTTTGCCATGGCATCAATTCTCTTCTCCAAAATCTATGGGATTTTTCACCCATCTTATCATCCACTGGTTTAAAAATCAGACACGTCTTAGCTATAGTATAAATTCCCATCCTCTGGCATTTTAAGTTTGCTTAAATATTTTTTACACAACCATTTCCCATATTTTTATAAATATTTTAATACATCCTCATCCCCAAAATGTATTCATTTCTATGGAGGAATATCTGCAGTTCAACAATTCAACATAATTACAATTATAAAAAACAAATTTTAGCAAGTATTCATTATTTTTAAATTAATGATACACAGTTTTTTTTATTCTTCGCACTATGAGAACTTAGTACTTATAAGTGTTACTGTAATCTTATTTACTGATTGATTTATGCATGCATAGATGCATGCAGAATCAGAAATGGCTTACCTATTAAAGAAGTGTAATTATAAATTAGACTGACAAATAACAGCTTATTACAACTGTCAGTATTATTCCAAAATCCAGCTTTTCAAAGCTGATGGTTAAACATTTAATATCTTCTGATCAGTTGTCACACGTTTACTGTGGATAGACAAACTACTTGTCGCATTGTGTTTTTACTATTTACATCTCATATATCAGCTCCTTTCCTAGCCACATCTATTATCAGAGGTCAATAATAAGGTCTCAGTGGGAGTGTGTGACTCCTGGAATTAATATTTCAGCAACTGAGATGCCAAAGTCCCTTTTGGGCATGTGGTCTGGCAACCTTATCCAATCTTATTATAATACAGGTACAGGATATTAGTCAACAGATCAATATAATGCATTCACTGCACGATTAATTCTGACAGACACAAAGGCTGCTGTCCGGTTGGACATTTCCATCCCCTGAGGACTGGGAAATCAAACAGTGCAGGGCCAATCAAAATGATCTACACTCGACATTAGGGATGCACTGATACCATTTCTACCAACAGATCTGACTCCAAAAATTCTGAGTATGATAAACAGCACAGAAATCTCATTCCAAATATTGGCTCATTTTAGATATTTCATGAGAGCTACACATTCCGAAAAAGGTAGCGGTAAGAGGCCGGAAAAGTTAAATGTACATATAAGGATATACTACAAATATGAAATACATTTCTTTTAAATGTCTAGCACAGTAAAGAGGCAGCAACATATGATAGACAGAATAGAACAAGAAAGGGTATTAACAATTTACTAAGTATTAAAACATGAAAGTTTGAAGCAACGCAGTGCACATATTTGCATACAAAAGTTCAAAGCACAAAGGGAAGAGATACTGATGTGTAGTGTATTATATTGGTGCGATAGTTTATTGAGCCTTTTCTTTTAACGTTTTTCAAATTTCAGTTACTGTTCGTGTGCAGTACGCTAGAATTTATTCATAGTGCTCTCTACTGCTCCGGTGTTGTGATCTAACAGACATCTGGAAGAAAGTAACATGATTTAGAAGCAGCACTGAACTCCAGCAAGATAAAGTCCTTTTTCTGCAAAACCATTGATCTTCATCTTCAGACCAAGAGTAGTAATGGGAACATTGAACTTGACTTTCATAACCGAACGTGAGATGCAGTCTGAATGCCGAATGGAGGATGGCAGACACATCATTTATCTGAACCTCATATTAAGCTGGAAAGCTTCAGAACACTTAGAATATAGTGCACAAAAACATGCTTTATGATGTTTTTGTTCCTTTAATGGGGCTTAACAATAACACAGACTATTATACACACAATATCAGATTTGGATCAGCCTCGTCTGACTGATACCCGATCCGGCAGAAAATGCCAGTATCAGAGCCAAAACAGTTACTGAGTATCGGATCGGTGCATCCTTACTCGACATTAACACAAAGACTCGAACGTTTTAGTGCCTTGTCAACTTTAATAGTTTAATAAAGGTCCCATTTTTCATGCTTTTTTTAAAGCTTTGATTGTGTTTACAGTGTGAAATATAACGTGTTCATGTTTTGCGTGTAAAAAAACACATGATGACTTCCTTGTTCTATAAAGTCCCTCCTTCAGAAATACGTAACGCGTTCTGACTGTGCCAGTGGTTCCTGTGTTGTGATTCGACAGCAGATGAGCACAGGCTGACCTCCTGGAAACGCGATTGGGCTAATTTTGAGAAGCAAGTGGGCAGGAGCATGTACTTATAATCACAGAAAGTGTTTTTACTGACCAGAAGCGCAATTAAAATCGCATTAGTTTTTTTGCACAGCCCTAACATCTAGTTAACAAAGATAAACAGTGTTACCCTTTGTGTAATAAGTTACAGAAACTGTTAAACGCACCAATTTAAATAATAAAATACACTTGTGTTCCATAAACAACGCCTTCTCCAGACAAAGAGGGAACTGCTCCATCTTTCAAGAATAATCTTTGTGCGAATCCGGCATTAAACTGATTGAGATTGAGGAAGCTCGCTGTCCTCAGCAAAATTTGCTGCACATAGTTTTACATGTGGATTATAATTTTCCGGAACTGAGTTAAACATAAATTGTAACCATTAATCTCCGTGTACAGCATCCCTGGGAAGCCCAAACAAAGGTGATTCGACTTCGAGATGAAAATAACAGCGTTTCGACGACATGGCGACAAATGCAGCTCTTCCTTCTTCTCCATAGGAGCGCAACAAGACCACGCCCCCTTTTTGGTGAATTCAAGTGGGCGTCATAAAACTGTTTTAGTGAAGTCATTACTGCAGGAACTAGAGGGCTGTAGTACAAACGGGTTGTTTTTTGTAGGCGAATTCTGTTAATCGCGATTGGCATTGAACTTTGAGCTTTAGATATTATTTATACTCTAACAACAACATTACACACTAACTAAAGTTTAAAACATGGAATCACGAAGAACGGGAACTTTAAGTAAAGGAAATGGAACTGTCGTTGGCTTGACAAACTCTTTCTCAACAAAGAAAGTGAAGACCATTGCAACCAAATCTAGCAGACATCTTTACAGCTGAGGTCACCTTTGTGATCTAGAAGGGTAATAGTTATTGGCTGTTCTTGTCCTTACCAATCTGACACCACTTCCGGGCTTTTATAGTGCTGAGCGATTGTGTGCTAGATCAGTGAACAAATAAATCAGCGGTGGCTCTCAGCGAGGTTTCTTCTCAGGCAAAATCTGCTGTCTAAGATGAAGGAACAACAAAAGAAGCTGCTTATTTTATCTGCCTTGGTTTTAGATTTAGGTATTTTACCCATTAATTTCTATCCTTTTCAGAATGCTGATTTGGAAAATAAACTGAGATGAATCTTACGGATTTGAATATGATTTGAAGCACACATTATTTGTAAATCAGTAAACCTCAGTACAAGGCTTTCCCCTTATTTCTTGAAAGGATGAACTGCTCATCCCATAATGCACTGGAAATAATGTAATCAAATGACTGATAATACAACTTGTACAACATTTGTACTAGGGATGCTCATATTGACCGTTTAACCGTTAACCGAAAGTAAACATTTTGACCGATTAATACTCAGTTAAACATATTAATATTCAGTTAAACGGTTAAAAAACTTTTTTAAGGTTCTTTTTTTTTAGTTTGCTGCATGGTTTAAAAATAAAATAGCCTACTGAATAGCTTATATTTATTAACTCACGGAGCGCGTCGGCACATGCAACCACACACGTGACACATGCCCTGCAGAATTATTCTTTTTTTTTTCGAGCAAGGGAAGCAAAATGAAGCGAGCGAAAAGAAGCACTGTGTGGGATCATTTTAACAGAAAGGGCGACGAAGTTACCTGTAAATTATGTGGCACCGTATTAAAATACAGCAGTAGTACAAGTACGATGCAGTACCATTTACGAATCAAACACCCACAAGCTTCGAGTGATGAAGGGCAAATTTTAACTGAATACAGGTTCTGTTGTTGATCTGTTCTGTATGCTGCTGTTTGCACTTTGCACGTTAAAATAAACCCTTTGATAAAAAAAAAAATGTTTGTATTTTTTTAAAAGGTCACAGATACGCGTCAATTTTATTTGTATTTAATGGCAATTCAATATTTATAATCTTATCGGTTAGCGGTTAAAAATCGATTAACGAGCGGCGGTTGTCGGTCGGGAAAATTAATCAAAATGAGCATCCCTAATTTGTACAATTATAAATGAAAATATCACTAGGTATCAATAACACTAGACTGATTAGAAATGTAATGATTTTTTGCACATTAACTTTGGCAGCCAAAAATACTGTTTTAAACTACCAATTACAGAGTGAATGCTAACAAAAACTAAACTAACCTAAACTGAACACTAGACTGTATTGAGAAATTTAACAGTGTTAAAATTTCATGATCTTTGGTTAGCATATAAACTTTGGCAAAATACAGAAACTCAAATGTATTTATAAAGCTATAAATAATAAATGAAAAACGACAAAAAATAATAGTAGATTTTAAATATTAAATAATAATAATAACTAAAAATTTAACTGTAAATGTAACGCTGTTAAACTTTTAAATTATAGCTAGTTAGTGCATCAACTTGTAGCAAAACATGTAAAAAAAAAAAGAAAAAAAAAAAAACTATAATAAATACATAAAAGTATTTAACTAATAATAATAATAGTAATAAACGTTAAACTACCTATTAGCGAAACCAAAAAATAAAATGAATAAACTGAACACTAATCTGAGAAATTGAACTCTTTTAAACATGATAGCGAGTTAGCACATAACAGCCAACCATAAAGTACTAAAATAAATAGATCCGATTCAGAAACAAACAAACAATAAATAAATAAACAAACAAATAAACAACTCTAGCAGATTTCATCCTCTAACTACCTTGGAGTTCATGGTAGATTTGTCTTGAAAGGTTTAAACACTACCGCTAAAAAACTCGACAGAGTCGATAAATAGTATTGTACTTCCAGGAACCCGACTGCACTCTATTTACAGCTGTAGGAATTATATCTTACATGTCTGTGATTAACGAGTCCATTCAAGGTTAAACTACTGCAAAATTGGCCATCACATTATCCTATATGTCCTGCACAGTGAGTAATACAAACATAAAAATTAAAAATAAAATGTTAAAAATGAGGTCGACACCATATGCTCCATCAACAACAGAGAGTCCGCAGGTGGATTGGAGGCTAACCAGACTTCCACACAACAGAATGAAGGCAAGAAACGAAAACGCCTGAAGCTCAAACTGCAGCCGCATCCACAGCAAGGCCCAATGCTACAGAACTTCAAACACTCACAGACAACATGGATATAAACCCCCGTCACTTTGAAATGAACTTGGTGTAAATTATTTAAGGTGGCGCAACAGACTGTAGAAATAACTACGACAAACATTTGTGCTAGCAAAGCAGCGGAGAGCTGAAACTCTGTGACTCATCTCTCTGGAGTACGATTCTTCTCAGCATGTTCCCTGCTACTAACCCACCAGGCTAGCCACAGGCAATGTTCACAAACCCTGACGCCTTGCTTTGCAGTGACAATGAAGGAAAAGTTTTGCAGTAAAACAACTCTAGAGTTAATGCTTTTACATGCTCCTCTGCCCTCATCTTGACTACTGGCCCACATCAACTTAAAGCTGCAGTAGGTAACTTTTGTAAAAATATATTTTTTACATACTTGTTAAACCTGTCATTATGTCCTGACAGTAGAATATGAGACAGATAATCTGTGAAAAAATCAAGCTCCTCTGGCTCCTCCAAGTGCTCCTATTGCCATTTGCAGAAATACATCGCTCCCGGTAAGGAAACAACCAATCAGAGCTGTGGTCCGTAACTTTGTTTGTGTTCAAAATGTCGAAAAATTTATATAATAAGCAAGTACACCATGAATCCATTTTCCAAACCATGTTTTTAGCTTGTCCTGAATCACTAGGGTGCACCTACAATAAGTGTTTATATTCGGACTATTTTAGATTGCTTCGGGGATACCGCGGCGGAGTAACCCAGTACCTTTGTGATTCTTCATAGACATAAACAGAGAGAAGTAGTTCCGGCTATGATGTTCTTTCGCAAGACGCAAGCATTTCTGTTTATTAACCATTAGAGCGCCAAAAGTTACCTACCGCAGCTTTAAAGTGCCCATATTATGCTTATTTACAAGTTCATAGTTTTATTTCTGGGATCTGCTAAAATACATTTACATAATTAAAAAAAAGTATTATGATAATAATAAACTTTTCCTCATCGTGGCAGCACCTAATTTTTAGGTTTTTAAGTAAAAAATTTATTATTAGTGGATGATGTTGCCATTTGTTCACTCAAAAGCCATGGTGCATAAGCTCCAATAGCAATAATAATAGCTGGGTTTCCTTTCAAAGTTGCGAATTTAACAGAAATTGGAATATTGCATAAAATATTTGCGCATAAGCACTAATGAGTCAGAGAACAAAATCGTCACCTAACAGACTGGCAGTAAATATCACTAAGCAAAGTACAAGAAGCCACTGAATATTATACTTTTCATATATATTAAATAACTTGTACCTCAGAGATAGCAGAAGAAACACAATAAATGCAGGCATTGCTTTCAGACATGGAAAGCTGTTCGGGAATGCAGTCGTGTAAATAAGTTATGGGAGACAGTTATGCAGAAATATTCTGAAGATAGACTTTGCTCGGGTATTTAAGAATGACCATAACAAAATGTCGGATGCTGTGTAACGAGATCGCTCGACTTGTTAGTCAAATCATGCCGTCAAATAGTGCAAACATGAAATTTTTGATGTGGATGAATTTGGCAAATGTGTTTCCATGTCCTATTATATGCATTAACACTTTTTGGTCAAAAACCAACTCAAGTGAACTTTTTTCTCCCCTTGAAATGTGGCATTTCAATGACTTTTTCTGAATTGATGTCAAAATACACATACTGTAAAAACAGGGTGATGGAAAAATAGCTAATGAGGCCTACTATCAATCAGAAACTTCCCAAAAAATAACAAAAGCTTTGAGCAGGGCTATCAAATTGGTGGTCCACTGGCCAAATCCAACATATATATATAATATTAAATAAAGCATGCATAGGTGGCTTTTAATACTTGTTCAGAGCTTGGTTCTCCCACACTGGCATTAATTGCATTAACCTGAAGTTGGAGCGTGCAAAGGTGCAACAATCGTGGACGACCGATGTCCCCACTCAGAGATGGAAATGAACACGTTTGAGTGATAGTGTGTACGACACCATTGTTTAATCCGCAGCTACACGTGTGTGGGCGGCTGCAGTCGTTTGCCAGTGTTTGATGCAACACATGCCCGCGGGCACGTCCTCCCGCTCATGCGCACAGCCCCCATAGCGGGGCGATCCACGAGTCCTCAGGGCAAGATTTTTGCACTCACACTCTCTGGAACATCTGCCACCAGTTTAAGGGGGTGTGAATTTGAACTGTTGACAGGGTGCAAGCTGGGATAAGTGTGAGCAATGCAACTATACATCGAAGACATTGTGATTGGCATAAAAAGACCCGGGCACTGCATAAAGAACGAAGCTGTCAGCTGTGGTTTACATAAATCTAATAGAGTCCCCAATGCAGGCCAAGTAGCTCTCTCAACACTGCCAAGATTTCTCATACGCTGGAAATGCTGAGAGACTCTGATACAATGGCAACAGATTTTCTGCCGTACTGCACAATGTACGGTTGGTCGACAAGTTTATATCAACATGCACGCTGGAGTCTAATATGTTCAATTTATGCCTAAGGCAGTTGTGAATAATTCAGTTTTCCTCTCAAAAGACAGATGCTATTAAAAAATGTCTGGATTTATTATTTGTGACAGAATAATTAAAGATTTAAAGCTGGACAAAGAAACAGAGAACTGCCTTATTATTTCATTCAAAAGGTCCTGTATAATTGACAAGCTTAAATGAGGAGTAAATACTTCTGACAGTTCTGTTCAGAGACTAAAATACTGCTAACTTGGTGCACAATGTTTTATTGATCTCCAACATGACGCATAACAAAACAAAAAAAAGAAAAATAGGTGATTGGTTTTCTTTCAGGCCTTAAAAGTCACCATGAAACATCTTGCTTCCATAACATTTTACTTCTATAACACATCTACAAGGATTTAACGCAAAGAGAAGCTTGATGAGGAACTGAATCGATTGTGAAAAGTGGGAAAGCAATTATTTATTTATTTGTTTGTCTATCTTTGGAATAACATGTTTCAAAGAGTTATTCAAACCCATATATAGGCTATAAAATAAACATTAAAAAGTATATTAACTACAAAGACGTCAACGGATATACATATTCAGTAGTTTGGGATAAGTATAATTCTTCAATAAAGAAAAAAAAGACAATTTATTTGATCAAAAACAGGAATATCGTTTAATATTATTATAACTGTTTTCTATTAAAATATATTTAAAAATCTATATTATTCTTGTAATGCAAAGCTGAATTATCAGCAGCCTTTACTCCAGTCTTCAGTGTCACACATACTACCGTTTTTATAAATGTCTTTAATGTAATTTTTGATGAATTGAATACCTCCTTGCTGAAGAAAGTTATAAATACTCCAAATTGTTAAACAGTAGTGTATATTTAACCATGCAACATCGATAGAGTGACACACATGTGGCGGGACATTTGTCAAATCACTTGATTCCTCTTTCTTTGATAATATGTCCGCCCACTTTAAATATGTTCATCAAATATATTCTGACTGGCTGAGATTGTTTCAGCCGCCTGTCACTGCAAACTTGCCGGGTTAAGACACTAAAAAAACACCCTTACTGATAAACACAAAAGTCAGCCAGAAGAACAACTCTATGAATTTCTCTAAGAACAACTCTGAAACTGCTGATTCTCACCTCTTCATTCTGTTGCAGTTCATGAACCCAAAGTTCTGTCTCTTTCCAATGAATTCAAGTCGAAGAAAAACTGTTCAAACAATGTATTGGAATTATTTGCATAAAGCATTTAAACAAAAATATACAAGGCACTGTTCTTTTCAGAGTCTTAAAATACAACAGAGTGAAAGCCACTGACCATGTTCTATTTCAAATCTGAAGATGAAAACGCTGAAACTCTGAGATGAGAGGTTTATTTGAAGTGTTGGGAACTTCAAGTTTTGTTTGATGTGATATTTTAAGACCTTCAGTGGTTGGTGTTCTCTTTTCTTTATTCTGTGTCTCTCTTCCTACACAGTTACAGTTAAACGGAACACTTTCATAATCAAGTTAGATGCCCCAAGGCACGGTTCCCTAATTTTACAAGCATTCACAGAAAAACATTTAGTCAATTTAAAACAGACTTATGAATATAAACTTCTGCTAATTCAGAGGGTTTGAAATTGATAAATCACATGAAAGATGGGCTATTCAAATTCTTGTTAAGACAAATTAATTGAAGGATGTGTCATTTCACACTACAGTTTTTCCCACAAACTTGTGTCCTCTCGGACAGTTCATGTAAGATTTGAAACTGATGCTTCAAAAATTTATCAAAATTCATTATATATATATATATATATATATATATATATATATAAGGTGTTTGCTAATTATAAAATAATGAATTTCTCATTGCTGGTGGTCACTGAAGTTGCCTTTAGAAGCTCACATTCAGTGCATTTCATGCAGTGCATCAGTAGCAAATCTTAAGTTTTAGTAGCAAAAACAAACATCAAAAAACAGAGCTGGCATCATCTTCTCACAGTCCCTTGCTACAGTGGTAAACAGCTGCCGCTAGAATTCCCAGCGGTACATACATTGATGATGAAATCGTAATGTGGTTCAGAACCAAATAGTACAGTATGACAAGTGTCATCTAGCTCAGCTATAAACTGAACGATCAAACCAAGAGTCAAAAACAGCCTCTTCAGCACTTTAGAGTCACACACACACACACACGAAGATCCTGATCATTTGTGTCTCATCTCATTGTTTTATTTTGGTCCTGAACCTTTCCTAGGCTTGTTGGAGTACAATAAAGTGTCATTCGTGATGGCCCACAGCTAGAGAACACTATGAACCACAAAAACTATCTCAGTTAAAGCGCTGCAGGCTTGAGAGTTTAAGTTTCTACAGTTCATGTAAGGTCACTAAAGCATTTGCCTTTGTTCCTGAATGGTTTGGCATCTTGCCGTGCACAGTCAATGTCGCTGGTTACAAGCAAAAACTAAATAAATACGGACCAAAACACAATCCAAACATGTTCTCAGTTACCCTACAGAGTTAAAGTCCAAAGCATTTCAGAAGTCCTGATCCTGCTGGGCTGTACTGATACCCCTGATGTTCAGCAAAACGACTTAAGAGGCGGTCTGCAAAAAGCCGCTGGATTTTGAGTTTAGAAACCTATTAAAGCTAAAGAATTTCTGGCATTGTTGCAGGAATGTACACAAATGAACATTTCATTTGTGGCTACTGTGCCTATTCAATTACAGGAACTGCTAGTCTCAGAAATGTAAAGAAAGAACAGTTCCCCTCAATTTCCGTTTTTTTCTTTCTTCCTCACTAAAAGGGTTCTCTTCACAGCGGCACTTGTATGTTCTGTTCAATAGCAGCGAATGGTCTACTATTAATAAGCCTTGACGTTCATTTGTATTCATTTGCGGTGAGGTTGAAAGTGTATTTCTTACCGAACTCTCCTGGCACTGAGATCTCATACACACAGGATTGGCCCGTGGTGTAGTTGCGAGGGTAGTTTGGGGACAGAATCGTCCCCTCTGAACCCGTAGACCGGCTTCCACATGGAGCTGGAAGAAACAAACGAAGCTTCAGCTTGAATCCATGCATGTATATATTTAAAACACAACCAAACCTTTGGTTATTTTATGCGATTAACAAGACTTTAAAGGTGGAATATATAATTTATTGTTTGTTTTACAGACCAATTTATGTGGATCAGTCATTTTTATTTCTTGATTTGAAGCATTTTACATAGAACTCAAACTATTAGCCAGACACTTTTAAAAATGCAACATTTGTGGCGCAAAAACAATGAAAAAAACAAAGACGAATACATACATATACACACATACACATTTTATATATATATATATATATATATATATATATATATATATATATATATATATATATATATATATATATATATATATATATATATATATATATATATATATAAAATATAAAATATTAGATTAAGTAGATTAAATAATAGAAAAATAAATTGTTGCCCAGAAGCTGAAGAACTTAAATTGCTATAATGAAAAATAAAGGCTAAAAATAAATAGAAAGAAAGAAAGAAAGAAAGAAAGAAAGAAAGAAAGAAAGAAAGAAAGAAAGAAAGACAACATTACTCAAACTAAAATTAAAAACTGAAAATATATAATTCTAAATATTAATACATACTAATAGCATACAAATAATACTACATGTGGTGCATTATTTCCCTGAAATTGTTTAAATAGTATAAATGTATGTTGCCAACAATTATTTATTGATTTAATTATTTTGACCTACACATACTGTCACAAAAGTAGAAAAATGTTTACGCTGTACATTATAGCTGAATTATATTACACATGAAAAACTCTCATGAAACATTATTTATTGTAAAACTGCCTTGTAAAGAAATATGGATGTTAATACACAATCTACTTGCAGTTCATTTAAAAACATGTGGTATAAATAAAATGTTAATTTTTGTCTCAGGGCCAAAACTTTATTTTTAATGTTTTACGGATGAGTCCCACTCTAAGGATGTACCACAGTTATACAGAAAACAGCGATAGGAGACTCTATCTCATGCAAATGTAGAATTTTTCTAAAACAAATTTGTCAAAAATAACAAGTATATAAATAAAATACAGTAAAACTTTTGCGTTGTGGAAAGTGGAAAAAATGAGTCCACCTTTAACTGAATATTCATTTGAGAAGGAACTTTGTAACATTTTAACAAAGGCAACATAAAGTGAGGAGTAAATCTATATAATATGGCACAATATGACAGCTGCGGCAGGAGCGCTAGAGTTATAGTGAGCATTGTTAACAGCGCTCAGTCATTCATCAACCAGACAGAACACAATTATAGGCCTGACAATAATACTTTTCAATCTCACCCCCGAAAATACAACCTATAGGGTCTTTTTAAGATACAGTCTTTATCCTATCATCGATTAGAGGGACGTTTGAATTATTTCTTCACAATAGGCCAAACTATTTAACATAATGCAATACAGATAGGCAAAAATAATCATGACAAATGTGGGGTAAAAAAGTGATTAGGATCTAATGGAGCAGGCAGAAGCTTTCATCTAGTCATACTTTACAAAATATAAATCTTTCTTTGTAAGTGACATTTATAGCCATTGACTTGCACAAGTGGATAAACTGCTGCCCTGTTTGCATTATTTGATGGGAAATTCAAAGTCTCAGTGCGGATTTATTATTGCTGATCCCACAATATTCTGCGGTGAAATATTAATTTCAGAGGATTAGCAAACAAGACACGATGACAGAATCAATGCATCAAGACGCTAAAATCCTTCACTCCTGAGTCTAAGAACATCATCATTTGTGACTCATGTTATAATTGTTCATCTCTGCAGATGACAAGAAAAGTGTTTACAATGTTTCATGTCAATTGAAACATCTCCCAGTGCTAGATTTTCACAAATCTATAAATGTTTTTCTAAAAGTCCCTATATAATTAAGATCCATCTTTTCATACTGAAGGGATTCATACACAACTGTTACCAAAGCTTCAACATTCACTGATGCTCAAGATCTGGGGGTGAAACATTTGAGAAGGATAATGTACATTTTGCATTGCATTCAATACTGCCCTTAAGCTACAGAAATTATGTAAATGTTTCCCAGAACATAATACATGTACAATATACCTTGATCATTCAGTTCCAAAAGTTTTCTAAAAGCTTGTAGAGTTGTGCACATGTCTCTCAATTGTCCTCGGTGTGAAAACATGGATGCCAGAATCATACAGTCACTCTTGGAAAGGGGTCAGTTATGATGAAGATGCTAGAAAAACAACTAATGTGCAGGATCTGGAGGATTTTTCACAAGAACAGTGGGAAGCTGAACTGCTCATGACAAACAGCTTTCACAAAACAAAGACACAGTCATTGATCATCCAGATAATGTCACACATTAAGAATAAGTATTCATAGACTTTTGAACAGGGCCATATGTGAAAAATGCATCTAATTATTTTGTCTAGTGGACTATATGCATACATAACATGTTAAATAGCTTATACAGAGAGGTACTGAAAGAGGGGGAAAAAAATGAATGCAATTTTTATTTTGTCTAATTTTGTTAAAATTCTTAACATTTTACAGAGATACACACTTACACATAAATACACACAGCATATATGACTTCTGATCTAACTTGAACTGAAACTCATTTCTATCATTTCTATCTATATAATATACTGTATCTCTCAATAGTTACAATAGCCAATTAAAATCCAAATATCTAATTCATTAAGTCAAATATCGTAAAAATAGTTCAAATTATCAATACGTTTGATAACTAAATGTTATTTTGGCATCACTGAGATACTGTTATCATTTTTAATAACAGTTTGAATAGTATTTAATTATATATATATATATATATATATATATATATATATATATATATATATATATATATATATATATATATATATATATATATATAATTAAATATGAGTAATTTTCAAAAAATAAGAGAGATCATACTAAATGCATGTTATTTTTTATTTAGTCCAGTCCTTGTGGTTTGTGTGCACATGTGAGAGGATGACAGGCCATACACGAGACCCCAGCACAAACACATCCATTATTAATCAATGCTTGGCATTTTAAAAGACCTTTTTTTAATGTAATTTATTTCTGTGATGTAAAGCTGAATTTCAGCATCATAACTTCAGTCTTCAGTGTCACATGATCCTTCAGAAATAATTGTAATATGCTGACTTGCTGTTAAAAAATTAAATGAGAATTAAGTCGGATATTATTGGTGTTCAATTATCAATACTTTATTAGTAAGATTATTTTTATAATTAATTTTTTTTTTTTTATAATGTTGAAAGATGTTTTTGCTGCTTAATATTTTTGTGAATGTATTTTTTAAGGATTCTTCGATGAAAACAAATCAAAAGAACAACATTTCAAATATAAATATTTTTTAACATTATAAAATGTCTTTACATTCACTTTTGATCAATAACAAATAAGTCTTTAAAAACTTCTTTTAAAACACTTCATTTTCCAAATAAAAAAAAATATTAACAGATTAAAATAGAAAATAGTTCTTTTAAATTTTTATATTTCACAATACTACTTCATTTTTGATCAAATAAATGCAGCCTTGGTAAGCATATGAGACTTTTAAAAGCATTAAAAAAATCTTAGCATGTGTAATATATACTAGAATGGAGTCAGGTTACTGGAATGTGATATGGTTAAAATGTAAAAATTCATGTCATCAACCAAAAAGGAAAGTCCTTTCAGAAGCTGAGCAAGTTTTCACATTTTATTCAACAATTACAAAGCTTTGTATTATTTGGAATAACGAGATGACAGGTAAACCAGGAGCATGTTTTAAAACAGTAAACAGAGTAATTATTGATGAAACCGTCCACTGAGATCTGAATCCACTAAACATGCATCTTGTATGATTAGTCAGCAACTAGTTAGCCACACAGCTCATATGAGAAGCTCTGTGAAGATCATTGGAAAAATAGCGCAGAACAATGAGCCATTACTAAATCATTGTAAATTGTTACCCGCTGGACTGTTACCTAAAACCATCGCTTTCCACAGGATGCTTTTCCAACACATACTCATTCAAAGAGGGTTAGCAAGGCCACCCACACATGCACGCATGCATGCAGAAAAAAAGTACTCAGAAATCAATAGACCAGCCTTTGGTCCAGATCGGTACAGTATCAACTCAAGGATGTGTCAGACGCATTTTGCACAAACATGTGTCTGCACAGAGAACAAATACTTGTCATTGACAGATTCATGGGTATCTCTACCAGACTTCTCAACTAGCTTAACCAGCTTCTTCTGAAAGACCTTACTTAAAAATAATAATCTGACTGTGCATTATCATGCAAACATCTTAAATAGTAATATCCCATCTAAAAAAATGACAAAGTGTGCCTTCTTTCTGGGTTATTGATTTGCATCTAAACTCATAAACCAGACTCTTATAATGAGGTGATTTTTGCTAGTTATTATCAGGGTTTTGTTGACACTCACTGAAAGTTCACATGCATCCTCTTACTGTGATTACACCTAATCAGCCGACGTGGAAGTTCACATAAATGCCTTCAATGATGTTCATTTCTAGCAAAAGGTCATCACAGCTCAATTTAGCCCTTTTCTGACATTTTATTTGAGGTCTAACATGTGGCAGTTTTCTAGTAAGGTTTTTTTTTTTTTTTTGCAAAACATATTTTTCTAATTATTTTTTTCAAAAGTTATCAGTGTTTTGGAGTACTTGTAAACACCCTCATGTTGATCTGTTCACAAGAAAAAAAAAAGGATAAAACACGCAAACATCCCACATAGCTCCAAAAATAGAGCGTCATGCAGGTATTTGGGTCTTAAGGGAATGTTCTTCTCATATTCAGACACAGTTAAGATGGAAACGTGAGCGTACCTTGGCAGCTGGGCAGAGCTCTGTTCCACTCGGGTCTGTTGGTGCCGCCCATGACACAGGTGAGACTGGAATAACCCTGGAGCTGGTAGCCTGGATCACAGTGGAAGGTCACAGTGGAGCCCAGCTTATAGTCTCCACCCAACCGAGTGCCATTCATCACGCTGCCCGGGTCAAAACAAGCCTCACGCAGTTTAGCTATACGGGAGAGGAACACAAGACATATGGCATAAGATAAAGCTATAGAAGATGAAAAGATCGTAAGGGATAAAAATGGCAAGCGCTGAGTCACTGTCAGCCTTTTAAAACATTCCAGTTTGCACTCGAGCATCTTGAAACTGTATATCATGACAATCCTAAAGGAGCTGTTCACCAAAACATGAACACTCTGTCATCATTTACTTGCCCTCAATCGATAAAAATCGATAAGTGCATCGCTCAAGGGCACAAATCCAGTTCGAGAACGGCCCCTTTCGGGCTCCTTAACCACCAGACCGAAACAAAAGAGCAATTACCTTTGTATTCCAGATGGAAGCCCGTGTAGCTCACCGATCCATCGCTGCGGAAGGCAATGTGCATGATGTTGGAGCTGCTTTCAACCTTTTCAGGCAACTTGCTGTCTTGAAAAGTGCCGATCAGATGACTGTTGCTGTGAGGTCCATCATAGATGTACAAGAAGTCATAGTTGGGCTCAATGCTAAAACTGAGAGAAGACAAACACAATATACTGTAGGACCAAAACACAGTGCAAATGGTGATCTATCGACTACTTTTCTACCCAATTTACCACTGACTTGCTTTGCAATACAGATATCTAAATATTCTTAAACCAAGCTTCATTTACTTGAGAAGCAAAAACTGAATAGATCTTGTGATGTCAAAGGGGGAAGCTTGTTAAATTGTCATGTTTTACAGCAATCAATATTACCATTTCTACACTGCAAAATAAGAATTTAAATTTTTTTTTTGTCTCGTTTTCCAGTACAAATATCTAAAGAATTGAATAGCAGAATAACAATAATGAAGTGAATTAATGCTTAAAACTATATTTAAAAAAAAAAGTATTTTAAGCATAAACTCACTTCATTCTTATATATTTTAATTTAAGAATTTGTAGTTAATAAGAAATTCTTTTTTGTTTTCTTCTTTTTTTTGGCAGTGTAAAATGCAAATTGCTTTTAAAGTATGAAGGCTGTAGGAAAGAGAAAATAAGCAGCATCCTGTTATAAACATGAAAATTCATCAAGTGCTTGTTGACAACATCACAAGCTCCATCCAGTTTTCACCATGTGCCCGGCTGAGGCTGTTAAAACATGTTCCTGTGACCTTCCTAAAAGACCTTTAGGGTCATCTGAGGCAGAAATTGTTTTGAAGAGCCTTTTCTGTATGTTTCAGGTGGGGAAACATCTGATGTGGGTGGAAAATGCACATAAATGGCACAGTGATGCTTTGGGAAAATGTAGTCAGAAAATGCTCCACTTCTTATTAAATACAGCAATGAGAGCAGACGGCTGTTTATTGTCCCGGGACAGCAACAGTAATGCACCAACAATATGCCATTAATTTGAGACAAATTTGTAAAAACTGCAATAACGTCATTTCAGATTATGTCTTGCAGACCTCTCAGAGAGTATCTATCTTGAGAGATCTTTTTCCAATTACTACACTGATTGTAAAACGCCATTGTATGTCATATGTTAATGTGACTTTTTTTTTTCTTTTTTTGTGCACAGATCACAGTCTGATACCAGATTCTAATTTACAGTCTAAGATGGAACAGCTATGGGTCAGTGACGTGGCACGCATACTCACTTTATATGTTCAGATGTAATAACTTATTCAGAGAAACATTAAAAATGCACATCATGCTGACAACAACTTGAAAACATCTCCTCTATCATTAACCTTTTCAAAAATTCAGTTTGATATTTTTTTATGGTACAAAGTAAAAATTTCTAGGTGGTTTATTCATCTTGAGATGGATATATATATATATATATATATATATATATATATATATATATATATAATGAAGAAATATAAATATAAATAGTCATTAGAAGGCTGAGACATTTAGGGCAGGTTCAATTAAAGCAGGCTGGAATAATCTCTTCTTTTTAAGTAGTGATATAAGCACTTGAAATGAAATAAGGCAACATTTCTATTTTTCATTTAGTTTAAATTTACATTAAAATAACTAAAACTCAAATAAAATTATACAGATATACTTATAAGGAACAAGAATTATTAAAAATTACCAAAACAAAACAAATAAACTAAAATTAAAATTAAAATGATAAAAATACATTATTAAATAAAAAATAAAATATTAAATAAAAAGATTATTCAAAATATTATTAAAACCTATAATAGTATCTCAGTGATGGTTACAACACATGAAAAAGTTTCTTCTTTTTTTTGACAACAAAAAATGATCTTCCTGTTTTCAGAGTAATATTTAGTCCTTTAAATTGATGATCATACCTGATAAATGCCAAGGAAATGACGTAATCAGGGTGCACCGTGATGAACCAATCGCAGTCCTTGCTGTGCGGGTACGGATGGGGGAAATTTGGTGACAGAATGAATCCAGATGAGCCTGTAATATTTCCACCACAAGGAGCTGGAAGAGATTATAAAGTATATAAAAACTTTTTTCCCCACTCACAGTGTGCAAGCGCTGCTGTTTTATTTCAAAATGGCTAGATATCATATGAGTAAATGACCATCTTGGCTAATAAATCATTCAATAAATAGCTATAAGTCAAATTCAAATTGCTTCATTAATATTCATGAGCAAAGCTGATAGGTTCCCGCCCCCCCACGGTTCAAATAGTTCTAAAGCTCCTGCTTAGCCTTTAAAACCAGATTGACCTTTAAAATGAGTAAATGTGACTCAAACTTAAAGGCAGTTGAAAGAAAATAGGTTTCACAGACTCCTGGTACCCAGAAAATAAATGCAGTTTCCTAGAAGCATTTATCATGGGAAGTCTTCACCCCAGTTTCCCACAACCCAGAACTGTTGAGTGCAGTGATCAGAAATTTCCATCAAAGAGATTTATTATTTCAGGCCTTTTGTAAAGTGTTATTCAAGTCATTTCTGCTAGTTATTTTAGACATTTCGTCAGAGCTGACAAGTGTGAAATGAGAGGCCGTCCGTATTTTCTAGGCATCGTGCGGCATCGCTGCAGACTGAATGAATCTCACCGATACATGTAGGAGGACTGGGCTGCCAGTAGAATCTGTTGTCCACCTGAATGCAGGTGATCCTGGGCTCCCCTTGCAGGTCGTAGCCCGGATCACACGTGAAGGTCACCGTGTCGCCAGGCTCTTTGCCCTCTCCGCTGCGGCTGCCGTTCATGGGCGTCCCCGGGTCCCTGCAGGCGGTCGCCACTGAACCTGCAAAATGAGAACGATGACCAGCTGTGCTCACTTTTCACTTACCAGGATGACTCCGCAGGAGGTAGCATTTCCCGCTTGGAAATGAGGTTGCGTGGCCTCGGTAGCGAACAATGGCTCACTGGGGGCTCTGCTGAGCAGAACACCATCTAATACAGATCTGGAGTAAATCTGAGCTACAGTACAGCAGTCCTGCTTGACTGAAAAATCACTCGCTAATGGATGCAGGGTTTTTTTATATACTTAAGTTGAAAAAGCTTTTACTGTCTTCAGGCAGAGGAACCGTTATTTTGGCCAAGCTTCCTTTTTAGGCAATTAAATTCAGAGTGTTTTGTGCAAAAAGTAAAATGTAATAAAAACAATCCATGCATTTTTTTTTTTTCTAAATGAACTTTCTAATAAATTTATACTTCATTCAGCAAGGATGCATTAATTGAATCAAAGGTGACCGTAAATATATGTATGGTGTTAGAAAAGATTTCTATTTTCTATTTCTCAAGAGCAGTGTTGGGTATAGTTACTTTGGAAAGTAGTTAGTTAGGTTACAACGTTACCATCAATTAAAAGTAATTAGTTATGATACAGCGTTACCTATTCATAAAAGTAACGCGTTAGAGTACTCATGCGTTACCAATGAGTAAGCGGCTCACACATGACAGACACAGCCCCCGGCCCCTTTAAATGCACCTAGAAGTCTTGACTCCCGACAATGAATAACGTCATTCATCCGACTAAATTAACACTGCAGGATAACAATAACAGGAAAGACAGTCAGCAATAGGCTATTCCACATGGCGTTTTATTTATTTATTATCCCAGAACATATTATTAATCAAAATTCGCACCTACCCAGCCCGGGTAGCCTAGGCTACTGTATATTATGAGCACCACAAGATAACTCCTGATTTTTCTTTAACTTTAAATAATGCAGTTATCAAAGTACAAGTATGCTTACTTGTAAACACAACCTTAAACAGGCTTGCAGATTTAAATCCATTTAGAAATGATGAACAACCAGCCAGCCAATGATCTAACAGAAATTAACAGCTGCCTGTCAAACAAAAATGATAACAAACCGAATTAAATCCTTCACTGCCACACAGGCAAATGACAAATCGCTTAATAGCCGAACTAATTATTATTAAAGTGTAACTCACAGTCACAAGCCTAAATTCGCTTTAACACAGTCCTCTTACATTTACTCTTCAAAGTAGTGATTAAAACGTAGCAGAAGCAGATTTTCGAAACGTTTGTCCGACAGTCGATTTCTTTTTCGTTGACAAATTGAAAATAATGTGCGTACTCATAAACCAAACGCTGTCCTCTCTGCTATCTTGCCGGGAGTTCGAAAAAAAAAAAACCCACACACACAGGGTCAGGCGCAGGGCACAGACGCATCACAGCCATTGACTTTACGATCACAGAGCTTCGGCTCCGCTGATACATCCGCAGGTGGCACAGTAGACCTAGGCATACTGTCTGACAAAAAGCAGGCTGCAGTCGGGATTTTCCTTTCCTTAAAATAACGGATTACTTTTTTAAAAAAATAACGAAGTTACTGATTACTTACGCACGAAACTAACGCGTTAGGTTACACATTTCAGGAAAAAAGTAATTAGAGTACTCTAACGCGTTACTTTGTAACGCGTTACCCACAACACTGCTCAAGAGTGATAATAATAAGAAATGATAATTGAGCAGCAAAATCAGTCAAAACGATTCAAATTAATTGAGTCGGTTAATTTAAATTAAGGGTTTGGAATGATTCATAAAAGATGAATCAAACAAATTTTCAGCACATGAGACTATAATCACGACACACACCGTTATAGAAATAATAGTTTAGAACATGATATTAAGTTTTAGTCATGCTATGCACCCCTATTAAAAATGTTTCACTGTTTATCGCCATTAAAGCCTCATTAGGTTGAACTTTTTTTACTCAACACTAGAACTGTGTACTGTGAAACTCTGGTTTTAAAGAAAAGTACTCACTTGAGAAATCAATGGCAAATCCAGATTTGCTAATGTAGAAGTCCGTCTCAAACTGGATGGTGACCACATTAAGAGTGCTGTGAACACCGTCGGGTAACAGTGAACCACTCACTTCCTTCAGGGCCATCTCGTTTTCCGGATGCCCGTCCCAAACCTTCAGGATATCATGTGATGCCTCTGTGTCAAATGCCAAGAACTGCAGACTAAAATAAAAGAATAATATAGAGCCTGATTCATAATCATTTACATAGACTGAAATCCCCACACTTAATCAAATCAAATAAATAATTAGGTAGCACTTCATAATAAGATTCCATTGATTAAAGGGATAGTTCACTCAAAAAATGAAAATTCATTTATATAAAAATATGTTTAATAAATTTGGTAACCAAACTGGACTTCCATACAATTTTGTATGTTATTTTCCATACTATGGAAGTCAGTGGGGACCAGCAACTGTTAGGTTACCAACATTCTTTAAAATATATTCTTTTATGTTCAACGGAATAAATAAATTCAGAATTTTCATTTTCCTTTTTCTATCCCTTTTACATGAACTTCTGTAAATACTAACAAGACTAACATCTAAAGTACATAAACACATTATTAAAATCACAAATTGTATTTGTTAAAGGTAAACTGTGTCATTTCTATACTAACATCACCAAATCAACAGCTAATTTATATGGAAATAAATATAAATTATAAGTATAAATATAAATATATGTATATATTATAAGTGTTTCTTCATATTTTAATTGAAGAATATTTCTATTTATTCTATATTAAGCTTTTTCTCAGTTTAAATTCTAAGTCTTAGTAATTATGTTATGAGTTTTTGTTTTTAGCTATATTTATATTTAGTTTTCATTTATATAATTTAAGTTTTAGTTATTTAAGAACCTTAACTTCAACTTTACATTTCATGTAGTTGTCGAACATTTCTATTGCTATCTACAAAAATGACAAAATAATCAATGAACAAAAGTACCATAAAATAAACTCATATGACTGTTTGAAAAATGTTATTTAATTGTGGTTTCTAGTATGGCAAAAACTACACGGGACCTGAGCTTAAATGACCTAACAACTAACAGTTGTATTTGTATTTAATAACGTATTTACTAATGTTAAGTTAATGCATTAATAAGTTAATTAACTAACATTAAGTAATGGGACCTTATTGTAAATAGTTATCAATAATTATTTCAAGCAGACTTTCAATAATTTCTTTACTGAGTAAGTGTGTCTCTCATGCAGCACTGTAAACAGGTCAAAGACCTCAATCATACTGAAATAAGATTACATTTTCCAACATCTAGAGGTAGATAAACTTCACTTGAGGTCAGGGTCAATGCAAGCCTGACTCTCTCCTATGCAATATCAATGAATGACTTTAACCAGCTCTCTAAATTCCCATTATGGCTTTCAGCACTCTGTGCTTCGATACCACTAAGGCACTGACAGTAAGCGTCAGGCTAAAATATCAATTAATCTCTCTAACAAGTGACTTAATGAGTCACCTGACAGTGTTTCCGGAGTCCACCTCAATGGTCCATGTGCAGCGGAGGTTGTTGTCATATGGGAATGGGTATCCGGGAGACAGTATCCGTCCGGATGACTCACCTTTAAAACTTCCCCCACACTCCGCTAGAACAGATCAAAACAAGAAGTTATTGCGCTGTCAACTCCCACCCACGAAGATGATGTATTTGGTCAGAGCTTTCTTTCTGGTTTTAATGATGAGCTGCGGAGACTCGGGCCGGTAGAATCTCTGTTGCTGGATCTGACACGACCACACCACCCCCTCACCATCCCGAAGTGGCCATGCAACAATGGGCCGTAATTATGCATTCACGAGATGCCACTTTTAACTACGTTGCTTGTGCATGTCATTAATTAAATGTTAAATCTCTGTCCACGTTATTTATGAGCTTAGTCTTGCATGAAAAGCTGTGGACCGCTGCATATATCACAAAAAAAGGAAGTGTTATCATGTTCATTACAGTAGTCTCAGACACAATATCTGCACTGCATTGCTCATTAAGGCACTTGTTTCTGTAGCGCATTATGGATCAGCCAGATGATCTCACGATCAAACAGGCTTCCTTGTGACAAAGACACTACTGAAATTAAAATGGTCATGTAATGAATGCAGAGACAGCTCAGATGGACAAGGAATAGAAAGCTGGCCCCTGGAGATTATTTCTTATATCTTTTCAATAGCTTCTTTAGAGCTAGAGTGCGTATCTCTTTTTAAAATACTTTCATATATTCAAGTTCAATTTGCAGAGACAACTACCGTATTTTTCAGACTATACGTCGCACCTGAGTATTACTCGCATCAGTCCAAAAATACGTCATGATGAGGAAAAAAACATATATAAGTTGCACTGGACTATAAGTCGCATTTATTTAGCGCCCTCTCACGGCTGTAGACGGTAATGTTTTCTCTTGGTTCATTTCTCTCGGTTCATGTCAAATTAATTTTGATAAATAAGTTGCACCTGACTATAAGTCGCAGGACCAGCCAAACTATGAAAAAAGTGCGACTTATAGTCCGGAAAATACGGTAAGTAAACCATTCAAAGGTTGATTGCCCTGAAAAGTGTAAACAGTGACTCGGTGGCGATATCAAAACACTTTGTGCTTGAGCATCACAAGCGTAAAGCAATATTTTAAACTAACCAATCACGTGAGTTTGGGGCGGGACTATGCGTTTATTCAACCTGTGGTAGAGTGGGTGAAGAATATGGGAAACCTGTTTGAATACAGTTAATATTTTTGAAATTTTTCTGAAATTGATTTGTCTTACTGCATGAAAATATATAACCAGTTAATAGGACCTAAATATATATATATATATATATATATATATATATATATATATATATATATATATATATATATATATATATATATATATATATATATATATATATAGGTACATATTGGTACCTTTTGGAAGGGTACCAGAGACAACTTTTCTTTTTCTTGAGAGTATATGATATTATGGGTAAAAATGAATGTTGCGAAGTGTGATATTTCTCAGCTAACCACTTAAAACAATAACCAGGTTGTGCCACTAACAGACCAGCATTGCAATAAAGCCTGAATAATCAAAGTAAAATAATGCAGCCTAAAAATGCACAAACTAATTTTTCATACAATTTTCTAACAAGCCGCATCCTAGCAACTCCGAACACCTCATCATTCACCTAGCAATCATTCAAGCAACTCAGAACACCTTAGCAACCCTTAGGCTCATTCTAGCATCAATTCAAGCACATCAGAACACCCTGGCAACCACCTAGCCACACCCTAGCAACCAGTCAAGCAACAAAAGAACCACCCATAGACCATGAATTCACATCATCGACTTGTGCTTGCCTGAAATACTATTGTTATTAACAAAACATGAGGGTTGAAATAACAGTACATGGTCAACAACTAGCTGCTTAGTCATGGAGGAAAAACTCCAGAACCTTTAGCAAAATTAATATTGTATACTGCACTTTATAACTGCAT
Organism: Carassius gibelio; assembly: GCF_023724105.1. Lineage (NCBI taxonomy): Eukaryota > Metazoa > Chordata > Actinopteri > Cypriniformes > Cyprinidae > Carassius > Carassius gibelio. Next base: position 3,352,492 of record NC_068386.1, on the reverse strand, counting down.
GTGATCTGTTTTGTGAAGAGGAAAAATAACTGTATAAAGTGAGGCATTTATCAGCTAGCTTTTGAATGAAATATTTAGTACAGCCTCAATGTGCACTATTTTGACGTCTGAATTCCCAAGGTGCTGTCATGAGAGCAAGCAGACCCTTGAGGCAAGCTTCCAGCATCTGCTCACCGGAAACCATCTGCACAGAGCATGGCTACTTCATTCTGACTGCTCTGTCCTTCATCAATTTCATCATAAAAAGGCAAGTTTATGCTGGACTATCATAAATACCGACAACACTATGAGACCAACTAACTTACGTGTAGTTCTTTAGTTTGCCTGGGACTGAAGTGCTTTGAGACAGAGGCCTTGTTCTGAAAACATTGTGATCTACCTGTGCTGACTACATACTGTAGGTAGTTGTGGTAGAATCTTTAGTGATATGCAAGTGACTTATTTGGACTTACTGTAAAGACAATTCCCAGATGAAAGAAAAGCAATCAAACAAACAAATATGGCACATTTTCCAGGCCGGTTTATGCTGGTTAGGGACACCTGGCTGGTAGACCAGTAAAGTCACTCTGTTCATTACAGAAGACAGTTTCTACATTGGGAAATTAATAAATAAAAAGCTACCTTTACCTCACAATTCTACCTTTTTTTCCTTGAAATTCCTAATGTACATCTCACAATTCTGACTTTTTACTCTTTTTTTTTCAGATTTCTGAGCTTATATTATATATTTATATTATTTTTCAAAATTAATATATAAAATGCAATTCTGACTTCTCTCAAAATTGTGCGGTATAAACTTAAAATCGCTAGTTTTTATGCGTTTTAAAATGATTTTTTTTTGGTAAAATGGTCATGCAGCACGACAAATAAATTTTTGAAAGTATATATAATCCATGTGGTTTCAAAACAGCATGTTGGATCACTGAGAATTTATATATATGTGTGTATATATACGGACTCATACTCATACTCATTGTGCTGTCACACAGGACGCGTTTGCAGTCCGCTACTCGGTACGTAAACGATTGCTGCACTGCTGCTGATATACTGCTCCTGGAACGCACTGACGGACCACAACCGCGTGAACGCTGGAATCCGTTAAAATGGGTGCGTAAAATAAATACGAAATGCATACGCACCGCAGACGGATTATGTGTGAAACAGGTGTGCGTTTGAAAAAGGCAAGGTTGTTTGCACCTTGTGCAATGTAGAATTAGTTTACAGCTTTCTCAAGCAGTTTGTGATGACTTTTGGAAACAGGTGATGAGCCCCTGGTCTAATGCACCACCTGTCTTGAGAAACACGTTCTCCAAGACTTAACGTTACTTTTAGTCATTATTTTATTTCGGTAGCACACAAAATCCGAAATGCATTCTGCAGAATTCAAATGAGCCATTTTAATCTAGATTAATCCAAGATTACAGTGAGATGAATCTATATTTAAAAAATGTATCTATGCCCACCACTAATATATATATATATATATATATATATATATATATATATATATATATATATATATATATATATATATATATATATATATATATATATATATATATATTGATAGAGTATAGCAGCCCATATATTGTAGCCATGCTTAATGAGTACAAAAGTGCCTAAGACATACTTATACTGTCTTATACCAACCACCAATATTCTTGAAAGGGCTAATGCCTTGCTAGTTAAACTAGTGGAGGAGCATGCAGATGCTGTAATGTGATTAGGTTAAAAAGTTTGAGCATCTCAGTTAACTATAATTATGCAGCTGGTGGCCAAATTGCCATCCTGGACAACATCCCAATCTGGGAAGCAGCAAATAGCGTCCAAAACACAACATTTGCTGGTCTTTTCAACACAAATGAGTATGTACTCAAAAAACCATTTTCCCTATGAGTATTTCAAGTTTGTAGTGTAAATCTCAAGGATACGTGAGCAAAAGATTATCTAGTCACTATCACAAGCTCAGGACATTAAACTCAGGATTTGAGCAATGATCCAATCTCTGATTAACAATGCAAATGAATCCTTGAACCGCAGAAATATAAAACACAACCAGTAAACATCTAAGCTAGCATTGCTAAGCTAAATGTTTTGTAGTTCTCATATGACCAAACAAGCAGGTGACAATAAGATGATATACTGCACGTTAACAAGAAATCAATAATGCAACATATTTATAGTAATAAACATTCCTGGTGCATTATTCATGCAAATTAAAAACTACTTGCTGCAGCTCTGAAATTACTTTGCATTTATAATCAATATATTGAATCATGTAGAAACTAAAAATGTATTTAAAAAATATTTAAAAATGATTTCTTTTAATAAATTTCATTTAAATTTAATGCAATTTTAATAATAAATTGTTGTATATATTTAACTGTTAATTTCTCTCATTTCTATATTGTTTAACAGTAAAAAATAAATTTATTATTTATGTCTTGAATCATGTAGATTTTTTATTTTTATTAATTTATGTTTTTATTTTAATATACATGTACATTTGTATTTTAATACATTTACATTTGTAAAATAAAAAGTTTACAAATAACATTATTATGAACTAAATACAATGTAGTAACTTTAACTTTCCGTAAAGCTGCATTGCAATGATTTGCATTATGAAATGCGCTATTTAAATAAACTTGAATTGAACAATGAAAAATGCTTAAAAATTTTTAGTTGATGATACCTAATGCAACTAAAGTCAATGAACTGAGCCTTACTGTAAAGCATAACCATGGTTTACTTAAAGTTGTCTCTACTGGCATAAATTAAATTACTCAGAAACTGAAAAAATGTAAGTCTTGTGTTCACAAAGTCTTGAAGCAGCTGTACAAGGTGTCAAAAACAACTACAATTACGTTAATCTTCACAATGCATCGGGATCAAAGTTTAATTGGGTAAAATGTGTAAGACGGAGAGGGACTGAAATCAGGCTGTAAACGCATCAAACACAGAGCTGCCGTTAACGCCGGTGCAAGGCGCGTGACGGATTCTAGTAGATCCATTATTCACAACAAAAACCTGCAAGGTGTTTGCAGTCACACAACGGACAGAGCTGCATGTGCAATTAAGTGGAATCCATGTAAGGACAAATGCTCAAGATTGAGGATGCAAAATGCACTGGCTGTGTTTGGAACAAAACTAACTAGCTTATTGAGTACTGTACACAAATTATAGTGCATGCTATTTTTAAATGATAAGTGAAAGAAAATGCATTTTTGTTTTTTATATACTGCAGATAATTATGTTAGTAAGATATTCCGCACACAGCCGATGTCTCATCCTGCTTTATTTGAAGGGTTGCAATGGATTACCTATGCATGAGGGGAGCGGGTGGTCCCACGTCCGTCTCTCACCAGTCATACATCTCAATATGCTGCTGCCATGGAGACTGTAGCCAGGATCACAGTGATATGTGACTACGCTGCCAGCAAAGTGGCCTTGGTCACTGATTTTGGATCCAAATTGAGGCACACCAGGTTCGTCACAATGAGAAAGTTCAAAACCTGGAGGAGAAAAGCATGCGAAAGGAACATAAGTGGGGGGTTTTAATGATTTCAAGATTACTGATTTCAGATTAAAACTTCTTGCTTGGGGACATCTTACCATGTATTTATCATTTTCATTATTCATCACCCCCTTTTCCCCCTCCTTTTTACTATTCAGCTTTTTATCTTTTATATATATGTGTGTGTGTGTGTGTGTGTGTGGGCATGTTTTTGTGTCATATCAGGACACAACTCTGTATAATGACATGGGTATGACACAGGTATTACAAGGAGAGGGTGACTTATGAGGACATAACCCATGTCCCCATTTTCCAAAACGCTTATAAATCATACAGAATGAAGTTTTTTTGAGAAAGTAAAAATGCACAACGTTTCCTGTGAGGGTAAGGGTTAGGTGTAGGGTTGTATAATATACAGTTTGTACAGTATAAAAACCGATACACCTATGGGATGAACACACTTTTCACAAAAACAAACGTGTTTTCATTTTGGAGTGGAGTAACCCTTTAAGCTAAATAGTGGACTTTAGTAATTTAGTGGACTTTAATAAATCTGACCATCATACTGCAATCCATTTATTTTTCTTTCTCTTTTATTTCAAATATTTTGCATGTTCATATGTTTTGCAGAAATTATTATTATACTCTTTTACAAAAATTAAACTGACATAATTTCCTTCACACACAGCAATTTTGCAGCTGTTAAGATTTATTCAAAAGTTATTGCACTTGGTTTTCAAAAGTAAAAATACAACACTGAACTTAAAAATATATTTACATTTAATATTGATATATTTATATATATTATCACACACAAACCTAAATAAATTAGAGAGAGTGAGAAATGTGTGTTCTAAGAACATTTATTTTCTAAAAGTTGACATTAGTCATGCATTTCACACGCTCTCTAATTTATTAAGGTTTGTGTGTGATAATGTGGCCATGGTTGAAGAAACATGCAGCCGATACTTTAGAGACCACCCAGCAAGGTGTGGAATTGCCCCAAGCTGCTGGAGTTCAAAACAGAGTACAAGACCAGAGGCATGCGCATCCAAACATGCTTGCTGAGCATTTCATTTCAAAACCACGGGTATTATTATGAAATCGGTCCTCCCTACTGCTACTGGATAAAAATGTCCACTCTTCTGGAATGGTTTTCACTAGATGTTGGAACAAGGATGTAGGAATTTGCTCATTCAGAGAAAACAGCAGTACTATTAACCTGTTAACGGTCACTCACGTTTTTGAAGATAGACTTGAATGTGCATGATACAAACCTAAATTTTTATATTTCATGACTGAAAACATTTTGTAACATGATTTTGATGTGCCATTTACATGGTAATGCAATGTCTGATTTTAAAATGGGTTTTGAAGGAAGAATTTTGAGATTTTATGTTTTCAAGTGATATATAACTTCTGATGATTTCTAAAATGTGATAGAGAAAAAGGCAACGAGGAAGTCTTTTTTTTAAACAAAGGTCAAAGCTCCTTTTCTAATGTAGATTTCTGAGGGTGCACTCTTGTACTAATTTTTAACAAAAAATATTGGTATAATATATATTTGGGAGTCTTAGACCTTTCCAACGATATATAGTTTGTCAAGATTAGATTAAATTTGATTGTAATATAGTATAGTCAACGTAGGCGGGGGGACATTTAACAGGTTAATCAAAGTATCAAAAAAGTGGGTGCTCAGATACTTTTGTAATGTGTAAAAATAAAACTGTAATGAAGTTCTTAATTGTCTTTCTGCTTCATAAAAATCATATCAATCATTTCAACAAAGTTAACTTCTAAAATCAACTGAACTGCAGGGCTGCAAAATTGTCCCCGAGCTTCCAAATGAAGTTCCCACTCTCTCCTTTCTGATTTGTGCAATTAAATTTAACAAGTAAACACAATTTCCTGTGTATTTCCTTTGTCATATACAATTACAGAGAACAGGAGCACAAATAATATGATTCCAACCGTTTAATCCTAATCAGATCGTAATGAGAGAATGATACAGCTAATTAATTCATTAAAACTAGGTGTGGGTGAAAGTCCATCAGGAGTTACTCTCCCAGCGGACCGACACACAGCGTTATGAAATTCACTTTGAGTCTGCATAATGCAACCTTGTTATGCACATAAAACAATAATAAATCCACAGCCATAATAATATTCACATTTATATGAACACACAGCCTGATAATACTGTGAGACAATAACATGAGCGACACTGTGCCTGCTAATTAAGACTGGAGATGAAAATACAGAAGATGTTATAAAGAGTTTATGGATAATATCAGATCCATTCAGCTGTAAAAACTAGTCTTGTGTGAGAACTCATATCATATCAGACAGCACTAGCAGAATTAATCAAGAGAATATCACATTAATGATGATATTGATACAGTAAACTCAGAAAGTACAGTGCTTTTGACTACTGGCATAGATTTTTTTTCTTTATGTTTTTAAAAGAAGTCTCTTCTGCTCACCAAGGCTGCATTTGTTTGATTAAATGCAGTAAAACATTAATATTGTGAAATATTATAACAATTTTAAAAGAACTGTTTTGTATATAAATATATTTTAAAATGCAATTTATTCTTATGACAAAGCTGAATTTTCAGAAATTATACAATTTCATGAAACATATCAATGTTTTTATTATCCATGTTGAAAAATTGTGACAATATCCACATTATGTATTATAAAACATAATATTTATGTGATGCTATGTGTTACTGGAAAAATAAAAATAACAAATAAAATGACAATTATTTCCATGTTCTTGCATCAAAATATTTGTTTATGATGAGCTCTCTATTTCTATCACACTTTCCTTCACAAATGCACACAGATACTGTACAGTACAGACACACACTCGCTCACACAGAAACATGTTGTCAGTGCTGCTCTGGTGATTTTTAGCAGTAAAACAGTTTAACAACTTAAAAGCTACATGTCATTTCTGTTCTTGAAGCAGATTAATTTACAGTTTCGCTATTAGTTGAGACTCTGCCGTCCGAACTCTGTTGAGAGACGCACACACTCAGGTAATTCACATACTTTCAATCTCTCTCTCTGTCTCACAATTGCATTAATAACTGCACTGTTCTGCTATCACTGGCGCAAGCCTCAATTACTGAGTCTAAAATCATGTTGGAATTACAAAAGGAGGCATGGAACGACACGAGTTAGAAATTAATCCTACACACAAGAGCGTTTAACGGACAAAAGCCTCATGAATGTCTTGAAATACAACATCTAAACATTATTTGAGGTGTGGTAACCATAGTATAAGTGGAATACTTGACCCAGGTCTGTTGAATTATTGGAAAATAATGCATACCCGATGTATAGTTAATTATTTCAACTTTGCATTATTTTCTAATAATTCAATGACGTTAATTATAACATAACATAACATAACATAACGAATCAATTATTATTCAGACACTAGATATAATTTTAGATTTTGTTTTACTAGTGGGTGAGGATAGCAAAATAAAGTTAACTGTGATATATTAAACCCAAAAATCTTCATACAGTGGACTACCAGTAAAACTGATATAAACTTGGGACCAAAAATGATTCAGACACTTTGACCTGACCAAATATTATCTGACATTGTAAAGATGAATTTGTTCTGGCTCAGTTTAACTCTGAGTTCTTGTCATATTTTATTACCATTTTCTAAACTATAGCGAATAAACTGTGATAATGTGTGAAATGTTGAAGGTGTCTGAATACATTTTGGTTTGACTTATATAGTATATTATATTATATGATATTATATTATATTATGAAAAAAAAAATCTAACTGAAATGGTGAGACTAAAAAAGGGAGAAGCTTTTGGGTGAACTCTTCCTTTAAATAATACCTTGTTTTAAGTTCTCTTTCACTTTTCTATATTCTTTAGCACAGCTAAGGTCAAAATCCAAATGCACATTGTCAGTGCCTGATAGACAAATAAAAGGCTGTCAGTGTCAGTCAGTAAATGAGCAAGTCCATCTGAACGCCTCCAGCGCTGGGCATTAGTAAGTCACCCCTCCATTCTCAAAGAGCCAAAGTAGTGCTCAATATCACCATTAACCTCATTCACAATCATGTTTTCTGCACTCTGGGATGTTACTGTTACTTGACCACCAGCTATAGTCCTGCAGCAGAGCCTATGAACGCTTTATGATTAAGATATTAACACAATTTAGAAAACTTCTCTTGAGAAAAAGAAAAACCTATAATTTCAAACAAAGGAAATTAAGAGTCTCTGTGCTTTCTCAATGGCACTAATAATCCATGCATAAGATGCAGCTAATTCAAAGGGTTTTATTTAAAAAGCAATAAACCATGTGTGTGGTGTAGCGCGTACTGGGAACAATTATACAGTTCAAGAAGACAATGAAATGAAGACATTAATCCAGAAATGAAAATTAATTGAGCGAATATATTCCGCTGTGAGGTGAGAGGTGGCTTATGACAAAGATTGAGAGGGAGAAGGAGATCTCATTCATATCTGTAGGCATTCACACCTAGTAAATGTGTGTAAAAAAATTACTACACTTGCCCAATAATGCTGTATTGACAACTACATTATTTAGTTGTAATTATTTTGCTGCCCTCTATATTTGTGACAAACTGAACAACAATTGTTTGGCTTATTTTTCTTTGACATACAGTTCAGATGTCATATTTTCAGTCATTTACATCCACAATGGACAGATTATCTGTCTTAGAATTTGATAAAACTTTTGTTCCTAATAAAGATACAGGTTAACATTTGAGTAAATCACTTGTATTAGCAAACAGTAACATTTTCATTATTTACAAAAGCTAATTTTTTATTACATTTGACACTTGGTGAGTGTTAATTTGAGACAATATTTGTACAATATCAGTGCACTGACAGCATCCTAAATGTAAACCTTTATACGTACACTACTGTTCAAATGTTTGGAGTTGGTAAGACTTTTATCCAGCAAGGATGACTTAAATTGAATAAAATTGACAGTGAAGACATTTATTATCTTATTAGACATTTAAAATAAAACAATGTATCAAATCATATTAGAATGATAGCAGAATAATGCAGCAAAAAAGCATATTAGAATGTTTTTTGAAGGATCATGTGACCTTAAAAAAAAAACTATGCGTTACCAGAATAAATTATATTTTAAAATACAATCAAATAGAAACATATTCTAAATTATACTAATATTTCACAATACTGATTTTTTTCTTTTTCTTTTTTACTGTATTTTAGGTCAAATAAATGCAGCCTTAGTGAGCAGAAGAGATTTCTTCCAAAAACATTAAAAACTGACCGCAAACTTTTGAATAAGAAATACTGGAACTTTTGTATGGGTGCAGGGGTTCATCCCCACAATGGACTCCCATTTATAAGTAAATTATGGTGAAGCACTGTGTGAGAAAAATCTGTTTTAATTTAAGCTTTATGAAAAACAGATGGGACTAATAAAAGTAGAGTCATTTGCACTCTTGGTAGGACTGAATTTAATTATCATCAAAGCTCATCAAGTCTGAAATATTAGTGAAAAACTGTTGATGTTACATGTCCCACTCAATTATTGCTTCCGTTAGCTTGTGGGCAACACACGACTATAGTTTCAGGAGTTTCTGAGCTCTACACATGAATTTGTGAACAGCCCAAATGAACTTAACCGAAATGTCTATAGCATGTGCTTCATGCACGCATATTGACTCTACTTTCACTTTTGAGTAATACAAGCTACACCGTGCAGGCAGGTTGTGACAGATTAGGTCAGATTAGGTTGTGATTGGAAGCTAATGTGTGTGTTTCTATAAGCAGTGTGGGAGAAAGCAAGAATACGAGAAGACTTACTGCTGTAAACCAGCTTAAAACCCTCAGCCGTATCCTCTTGATCAGAATAAAACTCCAGCCACAGGTGATTGGACGTGCTGGTCAATGACTGACCCAACATAGAGGAACCTGAGAAACCTCCCAGAACTTCTGCCGTGTTGTCTGGACCATCATACAACTGGGGAAACAGACCAGACAAATCTATAGTGTTTAAGGTTTTACTAATATTATGAAAAACATGCAGTTTTGAAAAAATTGGTAATTGAATGTTATAAAAAAATAAAAATAAAAATTAAGGGAGTTATATTTTTTATCATTTTGCAAACATTATGAGAATGTTACTTTCAAACGTTCTCCGAATTATTTGAAATAAGTAGCAAGCAGTCTAAAAAAAAACAAAAAACATTAGACTAACATCCAACTAAGGCCCCGTGCACACAGAGGCGCGTTTAGCTGTATACACATACATCTTGTATCGTATCGTATCGTCCACACAGATCCGGCGTTTTGGGATAGTGAAACCGATACTTTTTAAACCGATTCCCAGAGTGGATAAATCTAAAAACGCCACCCTTTTCATGTGGACAGTGAATATGTATATTTTCTGAAACAGGTGTCTTTTTATTAACTAACATTAACACAGATTAATAAATGTATTATTCCATGTTCTTGTGTATAACACGGACAAGGTTTGTGTGCATAGTCCAAGTCCTCTTCTTCATTTTTTGTGTATCTCTGTGCCAGAATTACAGTGCCACATACTGGTCTGGTGTGTATACTACATCGTTTTGTATCGGTTTCGCATGGACGCAGATATTTCTTGAGACTGGGAGAAAAAAGTTCGGATAAGGAAAGCTCTGGCTTTGTGTGGACGCAGCCAAAAATTTTTCAGAAAAACAATATATGAACAATATTCTGTTTTTGTGTTAAAATTCTGAAAACATTATTTAGGGCCAGAAAACGGTATGCGATTCTATTAACATTACTAGAAAAAAAAAAAAAAAAAAAAAAAAAAAAAAAAAGTTTGTTCGTAACATTGCCTGAACATTCTCTGTTAGGTGGGTTGGCATTAATTAATGTGTTACTAAGGAAACAATAGATTGCTTTAAGCATTTAAATCCATTGTAAATAGAAAAATATTGCCCAAAATAAATCATTTTTGATTAGATGATGTGTTTCAGGTACTTTTAGAATCAAATGAATGTGTTGCAAGCATGTGCAGACTCTGATATAGGTGTATACGCAGTACTTACCTTGAGAACGTCACCATGAGATAAATTAAAGGTGCTAGCTGTGATGTTGATTCCTTTTCCTGCCTGTACTTGAATGTTGTAGATGCACTCGTGGTTGTTCTCGTAATTGCGAGGGTAGTTTGGGGACAACAGGACACCGGCATTCTTGGAAATAGTTGAGCCGCACTCAGCTATGGACAACGGGGAACCATAGTGACTCAGTGGAACAGCAAAGCGTAAAAAGTGTAAATTTGGGGAAATAAAGAAAACAACTAGGTATTCAGAAAAAGACGACATGTCAAAACATGCAGTAGAACAACATATTTTGTCACCCCTTAGTTGCATTAGAGTAAGTACTGTATAAAAGCAATGCATTTAACTTGACCTTCGATTTTCAACATGAAGAAGAATTAACTTCTGTCATATAATTACACTGTCAAAGGGTATTCTTTATTTTATATAAATAAATACCACATTTATTTCAATAACTTGATGTGATCTACTGAATTAACTAATAAACCAATTAATTATTTTTCAAAATTGCAAATAAAACAAAGATTTGAGTACGTTTTAGAAGAAAATAGTATTTCAGTCTAAGAAATTGGACTCAAAATTAAACCAAATTTACTTCCAAACTAGATGCAAATGACTAAATTAAACATATAATGTATTTGCATGTTATAACAATTAGGATAACAGCATTTAAACTGTTTTTCAAATAACTATTACTAAAAGAAGAATACACTACATCAGTAAGTGTTTTTGAAAACATTTCACAATAAAATACAATTGCAGTCTTTCCAATTAATTGTCCGTTTCCAATTATTTGTGTATAATACATATAATAGTTTGTATTATACTGTGCAGCATGCTTTGAGTAGTAAACTACTACTCGATTCAGAACATACAGTGTATATATACACAACTCAATAGCCTGTCGTCACTGAACTCAAATGCAACCATGGAGACTGGTCAAACTCTGGACGTCCAAGCAAATGAGAGCAGCTGACCACGTACCCACACACCTTGGCAGAGGTGCACTCCATATGCGCCGCCCACCGCCCAGGCAAGTGATTTCTCGGGCACCCTGCAGGCGATAACCAGGGTCACAGGAGAACGTCAGAGTGTCACCGATGCCAAATCTGCCACCGCTGTGCCTGCCAAACTGGGGCACACCAGGGTCCTCACATGGCTCCAAATCATATTCTGAAAAAGCAAAAGGTTTAGCCGGAAACCTAGTTGACCTCATTTGCTGGTGCATTATGTTATACAGGCTGAACTTTATTGTATTCTAAAACTTACTGTAATATGGCTTTGCAGGATATGACTAACATGTAAACTGTAAAAACCAGGACTCTATTCTGAACCCTAGTGATCTGTTGACATAGGCAGCATTTTTAAGGAATAGTTCTCCCAGACATTTACAGACCCTAGGGCAATCCAAGATGTATAGATTTGGAGAAATGTAACATTGCGTCACTTTTACCAATGGATCCCCTGAGGTGAATGGGTGCCGTCAGAATGAGAGTACAAAGAGCTGATAAAAACATCACAATAATCTACAAGCAATCCACACCACTCCAGTCCATCAGTGTCTTGTGAATTGAAAAGCTGTGTGTCTGTAATAAACAGATCCATCAAGACGTTTTGATTTCTGGGTAAAATAAGAGTCCCGCATCCACAATATTGCTTTCTCCAGTGAAAAAGTCATCTTGCCTGAATCAAGAGAGAAATATGCACAGGTCAAGCACTGTTTACAAGCAAAGATCAAAAGTTCAAAACAGCTCTAAAAATATATGTAGGTAGAATCTGATGTGAGAGACAACAGGAGATTAAATTTTTCGCTGAAGGAAGTGTTATTATTGATTATTACTGACTTATATTTTGGGAGCGACTGTTAAGGTGCTTTAATGATGGATTTATTTCTTAAAAACAAGCATTTTTTCACAAGATGTTAACTGATGGACTGGATTGGTGTGGATTACTTGTTTACTATTTATGTTTTATCAGCTGTTTGGACTCTCATTCTGACGGCACCCATTCACTGCAGAGGATCTATTGTTGAGCACTGGTAAAGCTAAATTTCTCCAAACCTGTTCTGATGAAGAAACAAACTCATCTCCATCTTGGATGGCCTGAGTACATCCTAATATAAGCTGTTTTTAGGCAAAAAGAAAGTTTTGAGTTCTGAAACTTAAAGAATGTTTTTATAGTACAATTACCTTTTATATGTCAAAAGATCAAGGGAATTTTGATTTCTCAGTTCTTAACCCTTTAACCCTCTGAGGTTCGAGGTGATTTTGAGATGTTTTGACATGCCCTATACCATTAGTCATATACCATTAGCTTAGCATGCTAAAGTCCTATTGTCATGCATTTGCTAGAAGAATTATCACAACAGTTATTAAAATGTTTTGAAATTCGTTCCTGATAAATGACACGCAGTTCTTCTTGTTGCTTTATTTAAGCATGGTACTTCAGTCTTTATAATTAAATAATGTCTTGTGTAACATCACATCATGATTCACAGAGTAAACAGAGAGTGAACATTTACCCTCAGTTATTTGCAAGCACTCAAACGATCAATTAGAGCTATGATAGCAACAGTGTGAATCATTTACACATATGTAAATGATATGCAGAAACGATTAGTGTAGGATCGCAGCTGCGGTTTCAATTAGATCTTGGCGCAATGAGTTGGTCGATGGCAATGACATGAATTGCTTGTTTGTTTTTGTCTCCTCTGAGCTCTAATATCATATATTAAAATCTATTTAGAAACTCAATAGATTTCATATTATGTAAAGGTATCAGTTCTTGTTCCTGAACTTTCAACATTAAGGCTGGAATGCTAATGGTGGAAAGCTTTTGTCTGCATTTTCAGTCCTGATACTTTTTGCAACATGCATGTCTGCCTCTGTCAATCCCCCACCAATATTCAGTACCAGAAAAAGGTCAACCACTGTTTTAATCAGGTAATATATGTTAGGCTAATACAGGAACTTGGCTTCTGGATGATTGTATGGGTATTCATAACTCCAGTGCTTAATTAATGTATATGATGGCTCAAGTAAACATGAGCCAAACCCTATGGGGCTCTTCTCCAAAAATTGGCTTTCTATCAGAACAACATGTCCTCCAACAATGTATCATGCTGACCTAAAAAGAAATAGTTCAGCCAAAAATCTCTCTATCTGGAAGGTTGGTTTTCCCCCATATAACCAGTATTGTTTTAGTATCATAGATATAATATTATAGTTTTTGTAACATCTTAAATTAGATTTTATTAATGTATATTTATAAGGAGCATTACAAGGCACAAGTAAAGCATTAAACTACTTTTATAATGAATTAGATATAAAGGCTTTAAGTAAAGAGTTACCAAAAATGACTGTAACCAGTCATGAACAGAGATTCGGAGCAACTGCTTTAAAATACTGTTGGCTTCCTAGCGGTTTCTCGACTATGAGCTCATATTGAGATGTCAAATAGGTTTCTTTTCCACTTTTATGCCAAAAGGTACATCTACTAATTCCATTAGACAGCAGCCCAGTTGAAGCCAGTGCCCAGTGGGTATCTGGTGGTGACCGTGCAGCGCAGCAGGATGATCCAGTGGGGATCTGTGACTAATGAAAAACTCAGCCCAAAGCCAGCTCTGATATCAGCCAGCAGTTCACCGCTACAGTCTGATGAGAAGACTGCCGGCTACACTGATAAGTCTCAGACTTTCAATAAACCACTGAGATGAAGCTCAAGCTGTTGCGAATTGATTCCCTTTATCAATGTACCAAACACCATCTATATCTAATTGCTGCTAGGACTTTTCATAGAAACATGCTCGTACTAGCTGATGACGATAACAGCGGCTCTTGTCCTATAATAACCTTTGATAATATCCTCAGATTAAGATTTGGATGATAACGGCTATTACTTTCGTTAAGGAAAAAAATTATAATGTACATTATTGCACTGTCAGCAAAATTTTGTGATGTAAAAGTTTGTGTAAAAGTTTGCAATTTTTTAGGAAAGAATGGGTTTATAATTTCACAATTTAGGTAAAAATGGTTTTACAAACAATCTGCACAGAAAATTGTGTAGCTCAGTGTTTATCTAACTTGTCACACTGAACTGATTACATCAATTTATGTAAGAATGGTTTCATGAATGATTTACAGAAAAATGTGCTTTGCTCAGAATAGCTGGCGCAGACTGTTAAACAAACTGTTAAAAATCGAATGCAACATTTTACATAAAATTGTGTGTATTGCAGATGCTTTCTATCAAAATGGTGTGTGTCCTTTAATAATGCATCATGCCAACCTTAAACGAATAGTTTAGTCCAAAAAATAATAATTGTTCTGTTGATCATTTCTGACCTTTTTTAGAGCTTAGTTAAATGGGAAAGAGCTATTTAAAAAATATATATACTCAAAGAAAAAAAAAGTAACACCATATAAGCTTATAGTGACATTGGGATGCACAAACAAATGCATACTTTTAATTTCAGATTAACAATTTTTTATAATGTACTGCTATTTGCAAATAAAATAAAATAGGGGGAAAAAAACAATAAACAAATAAATAATATGCTATTAAGAATAATAACAACAGTAAAAGAACAACGTGAACAATAAAATCATATAGGACACTGATTATCTTACCTGAGAAAGAGATGTTGAAGCCCTGAAAGGAGATGGAGAAGTCTGAGATGAAGCGAAGCTGAGCCTTGAAGTTGCCGTACAGGCCGGCATTGACTGGTGGGGGTCGCTGTGACCCGGTGAGCCGGGCGAGGGGCCGCGCAAAACTGCCGTTCTCCGTCAAGAGCAGATAGTCATGGTGATCCTCCAGGTGAAAGGCATGAAACATGAACTGCACACCTGAGAAGAAGAGACATAAGACTTCTTCAACAGGAAACATCATGTCAAAAGAAATGACTTGGATTATTTAAGGAAACAAGGTGTGACAGGAGAAATTATGGCTGTGTATTTGAATTCATTAAGGATAAAGAAGCTAATCACCTAATGCTGTAAACTACATAAGGAGCCCTATTACTATTAAAAATATGAAAGGTTAAAATAAACAACAGAGTACAAAGCATTAAATTACTATGTATTTTTAGATGTAACAATTAACACTCAAAATTTCATAAACATGTAAATTGAACATAAGGCATTTTTATATCAACTAAATCTAATTATAAAATGTTTCAACTCCAATAAATTATTTATATAATTAAATAATTTTCACAGTGGCCAGATTAATTTACATACATACATACATACATACATACATACACACACACACACACACACACACACACACACACACACAAACACACACACACACACAATGTATTTGTTCGGTACACTCATTCAATAAATAAAAATACACACTTGTATCTGTTCACTGACACCTTAAAAATGTATCTTTGATGGATCTAATGTCAAATGCAAGCTCTCATTTTCTTCTGACAGCACATGAAGAATTCTCCTGGGTACGTACCTTTGCCATGGCTGACCTCCAGAGTCCACGTGCAGTTTAATGAGTTGGGATAGAGCTCTGGAAAGCCAGGAGAGAGGATGATGCCCTCTGGGCCCAGGACATCGCCTCCGCACAGAGCTGCAGGAAGACATGTGTGGAATCTTAAAAAAAAAGATCTGAAACTTTACAGGAAGCACATATGCAACTGTTCTTGTATCCCTTTTACTGCTCCGCATTTTTTAGAGACTTGAGCAGGAATTCTGTTGAGATAAGCAGGGTTTAGCTGAGGGAATTCAAAGAGCAGGGTAACCTTCACTGGAAATAAAAAATACCACCGAAAGGTTAACGAGAGTAACGGGAACTTCTTCTACTTTGAGCTACTTTCCACCTGCCATTGTCTCCAGAAAAGGTCACAACCACTTTATTTTGTCTATCAAAGTTTTTCTAAGAAAAGGAGTGAGTGCTACTGTCCATGCAAAACTCTCTGCCATGTTGCTAGGAGGTTATGGATGATTGCATGAGCATTGCTATTCTTTTCAAAGTGATTGCTCACTGGCTTCAGTCAAAAGAGTCCAACTACAAGTATCAATGACATTCTTCTTCAATGGATGTCTATGAAATAATGACACTGACAATGCCCTAGTGAACAGTCCTACCCTTACATAAAAGAAGTTCATTCAAGTGTGCTATTAGTATAATTCTTTTAAACTAAAATTAGGGAGTATGCTTTTATTTTACTTTTTATATCCTTTTCAGAAATGGGCTTTATGTACTCCTTAAAATGTCATTTAAGTATACTTGACTTATACTTACAAAAAGTCTAAATATATTTGAGCTATACTCCTAGAATCTGTGTTTTCATTATTATATGGTAGAGGGCGCTAGAACACATCTTCTGTACAGAATTTAAATATAAATAAAAACAAGTGAAGAAGAAAAAAGAAACAACAGATACTGACACATGTAATCTAACACAATCATGTGACATGAAACAGTATCAAAACTGTAATGTAATGGAATAAAATCTCAACCGATGAAAAGGTTATAATTACAGTCAAGTTTGGGTGTTGATCGACGTTTTGAATATCATTCTGAATCCAATTCATAGTCTTTTTTCAGCTTTTTATTCAAAATTGTATTTCTTTATTTTTTCTGAAACCTAGCCACATTAAAGTGTTTTAAAAAAAGAATGCATGAAGCTAGAATAAAATGTTTCTGTTTACAAGCAGATACCCTGTTCTTCCTTTGGATGTTTTGTATGTTCAGACATTCACATAACAAAATATATACAAATTCAAACTTATATAGGGATATAGTAGTATACTTAAAGTATGATGTAAGGTTCACTTAAAGAAAGAAACTTATGAGTATACTTGCAGTATAAATCTACTAAACTAGTAGCGTACTGAGACTATACTTTAAAGTGTACAAAGTGTTAAATTAGTAAACTATCAGTATACATATAAGTTCACTTTTAGTATAACTGCAGTACAAACTACAAACATAGAGGTAAACTAGTTGTGTACTCAAAGTTTGCTACTGTTATACTTAAAGTATACTTAAAAGTATACTTTTATATACTAGAAAGTACATACATTCACATGCATTGTATAAACTCATGGTGACGAACAACCAGTCAGCAATTTTACTGATTTAATTTCACCAGAACTGAATGTGATGAGAATTATTACATGCATGTACAGCCAGACTTCAATTACAATGCTACTGAATATCCTTGAAATCGCTGTGAGTGTTGAAATCAAGGAATCGTTTAAATGAGCAGCGTTATTTAGTCTATTAATTAGTCTTTTATTTAGTCTAATTGAGATGACAGCTTACCGTCACATGTCGGCAGAGGGTGGCTCCACCAGTGGTTCTTCTCACAGACCAACTGCTCCTCGTGGCTCAGTCTGTATCCGGGCTCGCAGCCAAACCACACCACCGAGCCGATGGCCAAGTCCTGCCCGTAACGCATCCCATTAATGGGCACGCCGGGGTCCAAACATGAGTGAGTGTCCAGAGTGACGCCTGAAGCACAGCAAATGCAAAATTAGAGATTATTTCATGCAATTTAAAGGTCATTTACAGTTTCATTTTATTGTGCATTAAAAACAAATGTACGGTTTGGGGGGAAACTATGTAAACTTACCAATTTCATTTCATTTCATTTCATCATTTTAAATTTTTGTTTATTAATGTGAGTTGCTGTATCACTATCAAATTAAGCATTGCATTTGGATTGTATGCAGCTGTGCTGAAATGATTTGACAATATGAATGCAGCTTTTTGTCAAGCTAATAAAGCATTAAATTAAAAAAGGATGAAAAAGGAAGAGAAAAAAAGACAGAATAGGCAAGAAATATAGAGAGTGAGAAAGAATACTACAAAGAGAAATCCTCAAGCTGTTTGCTTGTGTGGAGAGACAGATACAATTCAGGTAGAAATATCATTTTCTCAGGCAAAAGACACCCGGTCTATAAAGACGGCTGACTCACTTTCATAAAAGAGCTTAAAGCCACTGTTAGAGCGACTGTTATCGGTGGTAAACAGAAGATACAGGAAGTTGCCGCTGCTGAACAGGAACTGAGGGACTTGGGTGCCGTTTAGAGAGGCGATTAGGGGCGACAGGAGATTAGGCCCATCGTGAACCTCTACAAAGTCATAATTGAGTTCTGTCTGGAACCTGCCGGAAAAAAATAAAAAAACACTGATCAAAGAAAAGAGATAATAGAAATTACAATGTGAAATGTGTTTCTATCCAAACACATTATCATTACACATGGCTGCTCAACTGTTCCTCATTGACCGTCTCTTTTAATGAGAAGTCACAGGCGCAGCTAGTGTTCACTCTGCTGTTTATTGATGGGATCAAACCACTTTGTGATGTCCGAATAAACACAGAACTGCCGCAGTGAGCCTGCTTTAATGGAATAGTTGAGCTAATAATGAAAATATGGTCATTTGCTCACCCCTCATGTTCTTCCAAACCTGTATAGCAAAATAACACCTTTTACATAATGCCCTAGTTTCTGTCTTCTAAACAGTGAAAGCACATAATAATAATAATAATAATAATAATAATAATAATAATAATAATAATCAGAGACTGAAAGCTCCAAAAATAGCACAAAAACCACCACCAGACTTACACCATATTCCAAGTCCTTTAAAATTATGTTATTATTGCATGACAAGTAGAGCAAAATGTAATGTATTTATTTTAAAATGAAAACTATAAATTGTGTGTGTGTGTGTGTGTGTTTGAGCCCCACTGTGTGTGTATATATATATATATATATATATATATATATATATATATATATATATATATATATATAAATATGCACTCTGTAAAAAAATTGAAAAGACTGTGAAATATCAACAAATATCAACAAAATCTGGCATACTGAATCTTAATGCCCAATATAGGGAATTCCGATCTGAGAGCTAAAGTTAGTGGAACAATTAATTAAATAATGAATTTGTCTATTTCTGACACAAATGACTTAAAATAATAAATCAGCCGCATGCACTACTTTAATGATATCTTTAATTTGTAAAAAAAAAATTGCCCACATTCTCATTCATTTCATAGAAAAGAGCAGCCAGCTCATTTCTCATATTATCTCCTTTTGTATTTTACAGAAGTCCTACAGGATTGGCATGCACAAGGATACGTAAACGATGACAGAATTGAAATGTTTTCAGTGAAAAGCCAAAGCAGAGGTGTCAATCTCACTGCCGGAGAAACACAATCTCTGCTCGCCCAGTCGAGTCCTCTGCTTTCGTGAGCATCCGCTCCCAGGAGTCTGCTAGATCAAACTCCAGATCTGATGCTATTTCAATGCCCTACTCAAGGGAAGCATTGCATTGCTAATGAAATGAAGTCAACCATTTGTAACTAGATATAGATTAATTCCATTTCCCTTTCACAGACGGCCTCGATGGGTACCACGCTCAGCTTTAGATTTATACACCAAACAGCGCGCGTAAGGATCAAGCCTGTTGACATAACACTATGTAATAATTTATATAGACATTAATGGTGACTGTGTTCCTTTCGCTCTAGGTCTATATGCTATGACAAACATTACTCGGAAACAATAGCATCCTTCAGACATTTCTAAATGTGAACTTTGCCCGCGATCAGCTGAGGCTTACGATTCAATTACGTTAGAAATTATACTTTATTAACTCGGCAGACTGTTCCACTGATACTTTATAAAAACCCACGCAGCCTTCACACCCAAAGGTCCCCAGAAGAAGATTGCTCTGGATATGTTGCTACTTCTGCTATTTCTAACCATGATATGTGCCGAAATGATTTGTCGCCTTGGAGAGCTGATGCCTCCAGACATGAATCCAAATAATGCCTCTGTGTGTTGCTATTCTCAGAGCTATCCAACAGACCTGTCAAAGCTTATCTTGATGGAGCGTCCCACCTCGGCCTCGATGACCCACTCACAGCTCAGGGAATCTTTGTAGTAGCCGGGCCACCCCGGGGACAGAATGACTCCCACCGGAGTGGTGAAATGGCCTCCACAGGGCGCTGCAGGAAACATTTTAAGTACATGGCAACAGAATGTTTATTAGAAGACTTCTATTCAGCAAAGAAAACCTCATCTTATCAACTGTTTTTGCAGTATGGTGTCTCTGAATGTCTTTGGAGATTTAAAAAGTTCTTGATTTGTAGGAGCTGTAAGCTATTTTTTAATAAGACGCACACAACGCTCCTGTTACCTGACAGATTTCACTAAAATAAGGGTCTTGAGAAATCAAACCAGTATTTGGAGAAAACACTTTAGAAACACTTTATGCATGTCAATCAATTCGCATAATTGGTTTCTGCAAAGGTTTGAATACTTTTAAATGAATTGCGAGCTAACTGTTAGCATTCCCACTTATCTCTAAGACAGAAGCATTTGGTAACTAGCCAAAAACTTCACATTTAAGAGAAAAATCGGACTCTTGTGATTGTCAGTGATTTTTTAAACATGGTAAACGGCATGCCTGTTAAAAAAAAAGAGCTGTGATTTAAAGGGGGGGTGAAATGCTCATTTTCACTCAATATCCTGTTAATCTTGAGTACCTATAGAGTAGTACTGCATCCTTCATATCTCCAAAAAGTCTTTAGTTTTATTATATTTATAAGAGAAAAATAGTCTGTGCCGATTTTTTTCGGAAAAACACGAGACGCTGGAGACGTGACGTGTGGGCGGAGCTAAAGAATCACAAGTACGAGTAGGCCTTTGCGTTGAGAGCGTTTGGAAGTTGTGACATTACCATGAGGAAAAAAAAAACATTTATTTATGATCCAGAATCAGATCCAGAGGCTGAAACTGAACGAGAGCAACAGCAGCAATGACTACAACAGCGTCTCTATATGGTATGTATTGAAACTGTATATATTTGCTTTTGTAACCCCTCTCTCCCGGGTCCTTTCTGACGCTCCTCGCACTCGCTCCGAGCGGGGCTTGAACTCGGGTCTCCTCTAACAAGGAGGCTAAATGGCTTACAGCCACTAGCATCTGTTGCTAGTGTGTCTCTTGAGATCGGGCACAGCACTACTTGCTGGCCTCCGTTACACTTAGCAGATTTGGAAAATGAAAAATGAAAATGAAAGTTCCACTTTATGTCGTCTTTTTTTTTTCTTTAAAGGTGTACAAGAGGTTTACTTGATGTGCTTACACGCCGATAGCTAAGTTCACAACACAGAGATATTTGAAGCAGTTTTACTCACCGCCTGCGGTTCCAACACACGATCGTGACCCTTTTTCGTTGGGACTGCATTATCCTTAAGAAATAAACGATACGCAAATCCGGCGTCAAACTGGGCCTTGTTTGTAAAACAAGCATCTTTGACATGCAGGGAACAAACAAAAACACTTGCACAACTCTGTTGATGCTCTGTAAAAATAAACACCGTCCACTGGTCCCTTGATGTTTTTTTTTCTTTGGTAATCTGTGCAGGGTTGTCTTGACCTGGCAACCAAAAACACACTCCTTTTGTGACATTTTGCGACGCCCTCGCTCTGATCAGTGAAGTCTGTTGTGCTCTCATTGCTCTGCTATACGGGAGCGCGCGCTCTTCCGGCAGAAGTGCCCTCAGGACCCATATAAGGAAATTCCGCTCCATCTAACGTCACACAGAGCCATACTCGAAAAAAACTTTCCGAAACTCGTGACAAACCGGAAGGAGTATTTTTGGAACAAAAATATTCCTTCAAACGTACAACTTAATTTTTGAAACTTTGTCCATGTTTAGCATGGGAATCCAACTCTTTAACAGTGTAAAAAACTCAGTATGCATGAAATAGCATTTCGCCCCCTCTTTAAGTAAATAAAAGGACGAAAATGTAAAAAATGGCTGCTTATAGCATCTTTAAAAAATTAGGTTCAGATGCCAATGTTTTGGTGCTTTCAAATCCTCATAGGAAGTTTGTTTTTATGAGTTAAGAAGTTGCAATTACAAAATCAGCTTCTACAATTATTATTTTTTTTTTAATAAATAAATAAAAAGCACATTAAAAAACATTTTTTCAACCGTACAAATTGGTGAATACAAACGATGAATAAAAAAATAAAACCAGCACAAGTTAGCTGGCTGATCTTAGCCGGTCACACCTTGTAATAGACAGTTTAGCACGCTGGTTTTAAATGATTTTCAGACACTTATTTTAGCTGCCCAAATAAGTTATTCCAATCATAAACCAGCTAAGACCACCCAATCAGCTGTTTTAGGTACTAACTTAGACTATACCTGAAGCGAAATCAGTGTAACGTACATACTCTTGTTTGATGCATGCAAGTAATATTTTCTCATCATAGCTGGTGTTTACTGAATGTTTTTCACAAATTAATTTTGTACTGGTGATAGAACAACTCTATTATTAGATATTAAGTGGAACTAAGCCACTTTCCTATGAGTTCATGTGATGCAATTTAGATAATTTCGACAATCTTTCCAAAAAACAACCAAAGGCTACTCAAAGGCTATCGTTTCCTGAGCTCAGCTTTGATAACTTTTATTCCACAGAAAAGATTAGAAGACACAAATACTTTTGAAACATACCTTCACATTTGGGGATCAAACCACTCCACATCACCTTTCCCGCCTCCAGCTCACACACAATAGTATCTGAACCTTGCGTCTTTATGAAGCCCTCCTCACACACCACTGAGATGGAGCTTCCCAGCTGGAAATTATTTCCAAAGCGCTTGGCATTCATAGGCACGCCGGGATCCGGGCACTCATTGTGTCCAAAAGCTGAACAAATAACGTCAAAGCAGAGAGCTTGTTACTTGCAAAGTGACTTACTTAATGAAATGGAAAGGAAAGCGCGAATACATAATGGAATAACAAACTGTAGGAAACAGAGGATTGTGGGTAAACACTATGGTCCTATACATCGTCGCACAAGGATTTGAGGATTATTTTGGCTGAGCTAATGGTGTGATGTTCAGCGAACAGGATTAAGTTGTTTGATGCTGGTGGATAAACGGCTTATGAATTAAATCAAGGAAAATATGTCCTTCCATATGTCCTACTTGACGGCTGTTCTGAATCTGATTGAAGACAATGCTTCGCATGCCAAAGATGTTGTTAGCAAACACTAAACTTTTTAAAACTATTAATCCTTTTATCCAAGCTTTTATCCAAGTTTAGAACAGCCTATAATAAACAAACACACACACATATACACAGACAGACAGACAGACAGACAGACAGACAGACAGACAGATAGATAGATAGATAGATAGATAGATAGATAGATAGATAGATAGATAGATAGATAGATAGATAGATAGATTACAAGTCTTATCCTCTGTGTGAAAACCCAAAGAGAAGCACTCACTGCTGTATGTGATGTTGAATCCACGACCGGACATGGAGTGGTCAGCCTGAAACTCCAGCTGGAGGATGTTGGAGTTGCTGGTGAGGTGTGATGGTACTTCTGCCCCAGAGAAGCGTCCCAAGACCACAGCATCCACCAGCTCCCCGTCCCTTACAGTCAGGAAGTCGTAGGGAGGCTCCAGGTCGAAATCATTGAAAGCCAAATGGATGCGGCTGCCTGCTTCGGCGATAATCAGCCAGACGCAGTTGAGGTTGTTGCCATAACCCTCTGGATAGTCTGGAGACAGAACCGTTCCCATGGCAGCCGTGAAGTTGGACATACAGGGAACTGTTAGAGGGAGGAGATGCTGATCAGATACATGAAGGTCAAAAGCAGCAAACAC